>NC_088882.1:7686251-7986251 GCF_032884065.1 Artemia franciscana
GGGTTGTCCCTTCCGCAATCCCTCGCTCTTTACGCTAAAGTTTGACTCTTTGCCACAATTCTGCTTTTTAAAACAATTAAAAGCTTTAGCGTAAAGAGCGAGGGATTGCGGAGGGGACAACCCATTTCATATACGGAGTAATTTCTGTTCGTTTTAAGTTTTAATGTCGCTCCTTACTTTCAGTAAAAAAAACTAGTTTTTTTTATGTAATCAAGAGTAGAAACATGGCCTAATCCTACCATGAAGTAAAAGGGGTATTGTCTTGAAAACAAATCAATTCTAAAAATAGAGCCAATATTTTGGCTTGGATCTACAGGATAGGCAATCAAATTACCTTTTCCATGCAAATCAAATTACCTTTTTCCAATGGTTTTATTATTAAAAATTATTCTAATCATTATTAGATTATTTTGGATATAAATTATGTGTATTTGGAATGTATTTTTTTTCTGGCTAAGTTAAAATCGTTCGAAAAAATTATGTTTAAAAAAGAAACTAAGAGAATAGTATATCTAAAGATAGTACATTTTGTATATCATTGATCTACAAAGAAAGGATGGGGCAACAGCCCCGCCCCTCGTTCTCTTGTTCGCGAGTGATTAAAAGTCTCTATAAAATGTCAAATTTGCAGTACTAATCGGCAGTACTAGTAGTCCCTATAAGCACCGTGTTTAATCAGCTTCAATTTGGTTGTAACTATGGCGAAGCCTTGTTGAAAATTGTTTCTATTAGGAACGCACAATAGCATATAATTGACGAAAGAGACTTTCGATCAATATTATACTGTCCGGTGACGTCATTTTAAAGGAGAAAAGTTAGCCTAACTCTTGTTTAGGTCAATGACCAGATTTTATATTCAACTTGCAGTATACTAAGAGGCTTACGCAGAGTGGTTTCAGTGGAGATAAGGGGGCCTTTCCCCGTAGATTTTCCTCCCTTTCCATTTTGGTTTTGAAAAATAAAGATTTTGGGGTATTTTCGTTCAATAATATTTTTTTCGGGGGAGGGAGGTCGATTTTTAAAAGGGAAATATGACCTTCTGAAATATTGAAAAATACGATTTCCCCCACCATAAATAAGTGTGTATGAATGCCAATGCTTACACAATGAATGACTGTGGTCAGGGCTGTCACTTCACAAAAATGTAGAAAAAGTTAGTTTATTTTAGAAAATCAATGGGGTGGGGCATTTTTGTTGTTGTTTTTCAATGAAGATACGAAGAAAAGGTACTTTCCATTAAAAACAATTTTTTGGTTTTAATTTAGAGGGAAAACCCCCCTTTTTGGCCCCGAGCTATGGTGCAGAAGAACCATAAACATCCTTAAGGACTGGTTTTGATTAACAAAAACCTATCTAAAGTCTAACCAAAACTGTAATTTGCTTATTTACATTTTTGATAAGAAAAATATTGTGATCTGAAAATCCACTGCTTTGTGTTTAATTTTACGATTTGTTATTCATTTTCATTTTGTTTGTTATTCATTTTGTTACGATTTGTTATTCATTTTCTCAGTAATTTGTCAAGATGTAAATGAAACTATTTTTAGCCTTCATTGAACAAGATTTTCAGTTCAGCCCCTTTTTTAGACTGTTGGCCCGTCGCTGCATATTTCCAGTTCATCTTTTCTTCCTGTATGTTGCAATTTTCTGTTTATCGTACTTGTTGCCCAAAAAAATATAGGAATTCAATTTATTATTATTTACCACTAACTTTTATCGCCTAACGTAATTTCATACATTTTGTTGGAGGCAAGTAACATACAGTCTTTACATAAGACATAATCTTTATCTTGCAACTTTTGTCTTAGCCTTTAGCCCCAGAAGGAAAACAAAAAAAAATGATTCTGGTTACAACTAAATATGAAAGAAGACACGTGATATTTTGCTACTAAAATAAAAAAAAGGAAAATAAACCTAAAAAAATATCTTTCTCTTTTGCCAAAAGGTGCAATTTTCACGGACCACCTCCTTCCCCCAAAAAAGGATTTGGTTGAATTTCACGAAAATCTTAGATTTTTGTGAAGTTTGGGGGTGTTGGAGGCATTATTTCCAACTAGCAAAAATATAAAAAATCACGCTGTCTTTTATTCTACAATAAATGTTAAGTAACAGAATTTTAAGCCATCCTGGCCGTCCTGGCTAAGTGGTTGGCTTGCTGTATTGGGAATCTTCTTCCCGAGGGGTAAGAGCTTGATTCCTGGCGTGGCTGATTAATTTGTTTGGGACAGGGGTCAGTGGCGTGACTCTGTAAGCTCAGACAGAGTCAACCCAGCTCTAAATGGGTACCTGGAGAAATCTGGGGAAGGCAAGCAGGAAGGGTGTGAAAAAGCACAAGATGGTTAGCCCCATACTCCCATTGTACTTCCTGTCTGAAGGGCCATGAAGCGGAGATCAGCACCGCCGGTTTGGACCTTGAGGTTTTAATTCCGTCAACGAAATTTTAAAAATATAATTTTCGATTTTACCTTTTTTTCTGTGAGACTAAGAACAGTTTAAAAAATGGCATTGACTTAAGACTATCAAAAATGTTGATCATTCCAGAGTGCAGTTTTAAAAGCTTAACTCAATTGTGGTGATTCAAAAGGCCCTTTTTTACGATCTCTTTCAACATGAAACTTATAATTTACAATTTTATGAAAATACGTTCTATCGGCAGCTCCAATCCCCTTTCATATTTCGTATTTTGTTCTTAAGGTAATTAGACAGTTGTGTTTTTTTTTGTTTTTTTTTTGTTTTTTTTTTTAATGGACTTATGCCAAAACAGACTTTTGTTTTTCCCAAGTAGTTAGAATAAAATAAAACAATTTTGAAAATTCAGGAGTGGGTTTTTTTAGATGTTTGTTCAATGAAAATACCAAAAGAGAGGTAAGTTTCGGAATCGAAGAAAGGAGATGGCTGAGATAAGAAAATAAGGTGGTAAGGCAAAATATCTCCAGGTTTCCCCTTTTCTTAGAGCCTTTGTTTAAGGATGTCTTTGTATTCATCAATTCTGGTTCATCTGCTGAGAATTTAAGTTTATCAATCAATTATATGGAAAAATATTAACTTTGAATGTTGTTGCGTTCTTTGAATATGTTTTGATAAGAAACATGGTTAATGGTAAACATCCTTGCAGATTTCTTCATTTCGAACCGGTTGATCTAAGGTCTGTCCACACTGCTGTTGCAACACTGCATGCATCGCAACAGTACTTGTGCTCGGAATTGACCGAGTGTTGCGTTGACTACCTCGGGAAAAACCTCACAATTTCTAACGTTTTACAAGTTCTTCAACATGTTTTGCTCTACTGTCCAAGTGGTAAGTAATTTTGTATTCTATTTTTATTTTCTGATACAAATGTGATATTTTTCCTTTAAACAAATGTTTAAGCGAATTTGTTAAAATATACCTTTTTTTAAGAACCCCTCCAGCTCTGGTATGCTGAGAAAGTGCTTTATGCGCGCGTTCCTTGTTTTACAATTTTCTATGTTTTTCCAGGAGGGGAGGGGGTATTACACAACTGGTTGGTAGAAATACATCAAGTTAGGAGCGAAATTCCTTTTTTTTGTGGGACTGTTTCAATCACAGCCTTTTAAAAATGTTTCTCGTTTTTACTTTTATTTTCTTTTTTATTGTTTCAACTTTTATATAGCATTACATTTGTTACAGTTTGATTTTTACTGTTTTTCCATTATTTGAGTAAAAAATCCATTATTTTTTTTCTACTTTTGTCCATTTATTTATTATCAATTATTGATTCTTAAAATTTTATTGCATGTAATTTATTATTTTTTATTTGTATAAACACGTGTTTGTTTTAATGTAAATTCCAGAATTAATTTTAAAATTGTTCCCCAAAATTATAAATAAAATCTGATACTTTTTATGGAGGATAAAAAGAAGCGAGACTTGAATATATGTTATTGAATTTTTAAATTAAAGTGATCAAAACAAGATTCACCAGAATTTTGGTTAGTCATACTTATAATAAAAGCGATATCTTACAATTCATAAATTTATGTCATATAAATTTAATTATCTCAAAATAAAATAAACAATTACTACATGAAATACGATAAATAAAGCCCACAATTACAGAAAATAAATTATGGCTTTTCTTTTGGAAATCGGATAGCTTGGTTAACCGATACGGTTCGTGTGTTTGAATATCTCAATTTTTACTCCATATCAAATTGGAGTAAAAAAAAACTGCCGACAGGTAATAAAAAAAAAAAAAAAACTTGAAAAACCAGTTGATCGGTTCATATTATAAGAGTTTGAAAAAACTAACCAAAAATCATTTTTATCTTAAATTGTAAAATTAACGTCAAGTAACCGTCTTTTTATTGCACACATGCGATTTCTCACTTTGTATTCATCAATTCTGGCTAAGGTATTCATATCAAAATGAGTTGAGTTTAACCATCAATTATTACTCAACTTTTTTTATTTGTTTGGCTGTTAGAAAATGCTAACCAGTTCATAAATATGCTAAAACGTTACCCTCTGCAGGGGCAGACCCGCCGGGGATGGTTTTAGGGACGTGTGCTCGCTCACAATGTCAAAAGATGCACTTATTACGGGAGTGAGTGAATAAAAAGTAAAAATGGGAGAGCTCATTTTCACTTATTACCCTGATTAATTCTACGTCCACTCCTACTTCCTGGCAAGTTAATAGTGATTTAGCTTCTTTTTTTGTAAGTGATGTTTTTAATCAAACAGTTCGTGGTAACGAACTGTAGTGAGTGTGTGGTAAGGAGCGACCCGGCTCAATAGTAACTGAAACTCTAAAAAATGGAATTTTGATACCAATAGTTACATCAAAAGAATCACATTTTAAATATATAACTTTCATCAAGATTAGTCTTATCTATCAAAAGTAACGAGCCTGAGTAAATTTGCCTCATTTTAGAAAATAGGAGGAAACACCCCCTAAAAGTCATACAATCTTAAATTAACAATATTAAAGTTAATCTAAAGTCATAAAATCACACCATCAGATTCAGCGTATCAGAGAACCCTATTGTAGAAGTTTCAGGCTCCTATCTACAAAATGTGGAATTTCGCATTTTTTGCCAGAAGACAGATCACAGATGCGTATCTATTTTTTTTTTCTTCTTCTTTTCCAGGGGTGATCTTATCGACTCAGTGGTCCTAGGATGTCGCAAGAGGGCTCATTCTAACGGAAATTAAAAGTTCTAGTGCCCTTTTTAAGTGACCAAAAAAATTGGAGGGCACCTAGGCCCCCTCCCATGCTCCTTTTTCCACAAAGTCACCGGATCAGAATTATGAGACAGCCATTTTATTCACCATTGTCGAAAAACCTAATAACTATGTCTTTGGGGATGACTAACTCCCCCACAGTCTCCTTAGGAGGGGCTGCAAGTTGCAAACTTTGACCTGTGTTTACATATAGTAATGGTTATTGGGAAGTGTACAGACGTTTTCAGGGGGATTTTTTTGGTTTGGGGGGAGATAAGTTGAGGGGGAGGGTTACGTGGAAGGATCTTTCCATGGAGGAATTTGTCATGGGGACGAGAATTTCAATGAAGGGGGTGCAGGATTTTCTAGCATTAAATAAAAAAAAACAATGAAAAAATAAATATGAAAAGTTTTTTTCAACTGAAAGTAAGGAGCGGCATTAAAACCAAAACGAACAGAAATTATTATGCATATGAGGGGTTTACCTCCTCGTAATACCTTGCTTTTTAAGCTGAAGTATTTTAAGTAATTTCAACTATTTATTCTACGACCTTTGTGACTCAGGGGTCATTCTTAAGGAATTGGGACAAAATTTAAGCTTCAGTGTAAAGAGCTAGGTATTGATGAGGGGGGGAACTCCCTCATTTACACAATAAAAACATACGAATATAGAAGTTCGTTACGTAAGTTAATTCGTAAGTTATGAATATTTTTTACAAATGAAAACATGCGCGAAAAATTGGAGGGCAACAAGGCCTCCTTTCTCGCTCTTTTTTTTCTTAAAATCTTCCGATTAAAACTATGAGAAAGCCATTATCCAAAAAAACATGCATTAATTCAAAAACATCCAGAAACTGAATAAAAAACAAGTGTTTTAACTGAAAGTAAGCAGCGACATTAAAACTTAAAACGAACAGGAATTACTTCGTATATGAAACAGGCTTTTCCTCCTCAACGGCCCGCTCTTTATGCTAAAGTTTTTTACTGTTCTAAAAAGTAGAGTTAAGAAAAAGAGTCAAACTTTAGCGTAAAGAGCGATGCGTTGAGGAGCAAAAGCCCCTTTCATACACGAAGTAATTCCTGTTCGTTTTAAGTTTTAATGTTGTCCCTTACTTTCAGTTAAAAAACTTGTTTTAATTATTTAATATATAACAAGTTCCAGCAATGGAAAGAGCTATCACAAATTACTCAGTGGGTGTCCCTGATTGCTGTTAAAAGATGTTACAGGTTTCTCTTGTTTTTTTGTTTTTTTTTAATTTGACTAATAAATTAATTTTATCTTGTAAAAACTCCTATGGCACCTTTTTTTTATAATATCGGTTTTTACCTCGCGCCCTTTCAATTAACTGTCCTTTCGATTAACTGAGCTTCCATTCTTAATTAAATTAATTTAATAAGTTAAGTTTTACTTTATTTGAGTAATCAAACTTTCAAACTTATCAGAAATTGAATTATAATGCTACAAATTGTGTTCATATGAATCTATTACGCTAGAACGATTTATAAAAAAAGATTTACTTTTCTTTCCTGAAAGATTAATTACAGGCTAAAATATTTGAATACGAATAATAAAAAAAACAATTGTAAATTCGAACGTACTAACAAGTAAAAATAACTTTTTTTTTCCTGCTACCCAGACCGAGTAGTAAATTTTTAAAACTGCTAACTACCCAACAGCTACTTTCTGTGTTACCCCCACCCCTAAAGACATACACACACACTTTCAGCTTTTGTTTCATAAATTTTAATCCATCCAGGTATAATTTTTTTTTTTAATATGTTTGGTGATTACATGATTTTTTAAAAACTTGTATTGAAAAAAGACAAACTTTATTTATTTATGCTTTAGCTATTTAAAAATATAACTCGCGAGTGCACAAAGGCAAACTGCACCTTCACTAAAGGTTCTTGTAATAAATGCTATTACTTATTTTATGAGGGTATTACTTATAAGCTAATCATGATAAGGTTATCTGACGTTAAAATCTATTCAACGGAAAACAATTTCTTTTAACCAAACATGAATGTCTGATAAGGTTTAAAAAAAATACGCCTATTTTTTTTTAAAAAAAGTAATTATTGCGACAACCCTCCTTGCAATCATGTAATGCAGACAGGGGCGAACGGAGAGGGGGAGGATTAAGTCCTGTAGCCTGATCCTGCCCGTCCCTCCGAAAATGCTAAAGTTTATGGAATTTCTTGACACACCCTATTCAAAGTATAAAAAAAATTATTTTTACTATATATTGTTATGTTTTTGATAATGTTAAGTTCTGACTATTATTTTTCTTTTTATATTTTTTTAAATTATGTTTGAACGGAAAGTTGTAATATAATTTTTTAGCGCAACTTGGATGAGAAATTTTCAATGGTTGGGTAGTCAGAAGGTTGCTTCGAAAAACCTTGATGGTGAATTTGCAATGTGAATTTTAATGCAAGCGTGGATCCTTAACTTATCCAATCCAGCTCCAGAAAATCTGATCAGAAATTCAGCAATTTCTGGGATGACTCTAACCATGCTAGTGTACCCCTGAACAGCCATTTTTATTTACCATAGATAGATTGTTGTTTTTTTTTAAGTAAAATTCAACTAGAAATTCAAACAGTAAGGGAAAACATATCATCATGTACAAATTATATGCAATTATATGTAAACCTCTATATGCCCATCAGGTGTGTGTGCTTTGTCTCAAAAGGAATTTTCACCTTGACCTGTTTCAGACTTCAATAATTCTTTTTGATATCAGCAGTGTTAATTGAAAGGGCGGTAAATTCGCAGGAGAGTTAGAAAACTGACATAAAAATTAATTTTTTTTGCTCTTCTATTCACGAATAGAATTTGTAGTGTGAAGTTAATTCTAAATTTCAATATACTTCTGCTTTTGAGGAGAGGGAACATAACACATTTTGGAAAGAAAGACAACCTTCTAAATATATTGAGAGTCAAAGAATAAATGTGAACCGGGATTAAACCCGTCAGTTGAACGTATTTTGTTCAGTAAGGTGAATTATAAACATAATTTGGGCAATAGATGCCATAAATCAGGGTTGGATTATCACAG
This sequence comes from Artemia franciscana, assembly GCF_032884065.1. Lineage (NCBI taxonomy): Eukaryota > Metazoa > Arthropoda > Branchiopoda > Anostraca > Artemiidae > Artemia > Artemia franciscana. Next base: position 7,694,495 of record NC_088882.1, read on the forward strand.
CTTCCTTGGGGATATCTTCACATGCTCCAATATCTCCACCATCACTCACTATCTCGCTTCCAGACAAGACAGGGAGACTTCCTAAAGACTTTTTCCAATGGCCAGTTGCCATATGGAATGAGGAGAAAGAACCGTTTTATGGAGAGATGAATAAAGATTTTTGAAAACTTTCATAAGGGTTTTCAGCCTAAATTAGGATTGATAGGCGATAAGTTCCTAGTAGGTTTTGATCAATTACTAATAAAAGACAGTGGAGGAAATTTAAAAAAAAGTCAATTTTGGTTTTAAAGCATCAAAGGGAGAGCAAAAAAATGTCAAATTACTTTGAGATTAGCTTGTGTCCATTTGTTGAGCATCACACTCTAAGTGTATATATAAAGTCATACACGTTCCTATGTTCTCCATTGAAGAATTCTGGGATATATAATGTGTAGCAGATTTCTCCTTAGCTCTTCGTTCGCGCGTGCGCAATGGCGAATTTATATACCCTTGATGTGCTTTGATACCTATTAGGTTATCAATCAATAGTTCTCTCTACTGACCACGTCTGTTTCTAGCACTATAATGATGGGTATCAAATGCATTGCTTAAAGTGCATTTGTGTTTGGAGAGCATCGAAGAATTTACTGAAAATTTTCATTTATTCTGTTTATTTCGCAATTAATTCTACTAATTTCATGAATTTTAAGGTTTTTTTTGCCAATAAAGTGAATTCGGCACTGAGAGGAAAAATAATGTGATTATTAAGTGGCTCCCTTAAGAAAAGTTTCTGAAGAACATTTAGAATAAATATAGTTAATTCATTTTTATTATTAATTAATCACACTTGGTTTCTTATAATTTAGTTAAATTATTTAATGCTCAATCAATTTTTGATTTTAATCAGTATTTTTGTAAATAGCTTTGCAACTGCATAAAGCTAAAAGCAAATCAAGCACATTTATGCAATTGTATCAGAGAGTAACAAAAGCGGTAATAAATAATTAAATAAATAAAATAAATATAATACAATATTATATATATACACACACACATATATATATATATATACTAGCTGTTGGGGTGGCGCTTCGCGCCACCCCAACACCTAGTTGGTGGGGGCGCTTCGCGCCCCCCCCAAGCCCCCCCGCGCGCGTAAGTCGTTACGCGCCATAATAGTTACGCGCCATTGTAGTTGTGTCCCTATGTCCCACCTGTGAATATAGATATATATATATATATATGGTTTTAACTACGTAAAACTTGCGAATATACAACATTCTTTGCTGTCCCATTGTCTTTGCATATAAATAGATTGTCAGGTTATCCCCCTGTTTCCCCCGGTGTCCCCGTTGTAGTTGTGTCCCTGTGTCCCGGTCGTCATTTATATTCCCTGTGTCCCGGGTCCCGGTCATCATTTGTATCCCGGTGTCCCGGTCTGTATATACATTCGTTTTTTAGTTTTGTTTTTCTCCTTTATTTTTTTCCTTTTTTTTTCTTTTTTAGCTTATTTAGATTTTTAGATTTTTTAGTTTTTTTTATTAGTTTTTAGTTTTTATTTCTTTTTAGTTTTTTTGTCCCGGTCGTCATTTATATCCCCCTGTTTCCCCCGGTGTCCCCGTTGTAGTTGTGTCCCTGTGTCCCGGTCGTTATTTATTTTTTAGTTTTTTACCTTTTTTTAGTTTTTTTAGTTTTTTAGCTTTTTTATTTTTTTTATTAGTTTTTAGTTTTTTTGTAGTTTTTGCCTTTTTTTTAGTTTTTTTAGTTTTTTAGCTTTTTTATTAGTTTTTAGTTTTTTTTGTAGTTTTTGCCTTTTTTTAGTTTTTTAGTTTTTTAGCTTTTTTATTTTTTTTATTAGTTTTTAGTTTTTTTTGTAGTTTTTGCCTTTTTTTAGTTTTTTCAGTTTTGACGTCACCTGATCCAGTTTTTTCAGGTGACGTCACCTGATCCACAGATCCACAGACAACTTATTTTTATATATATAGATAGTTTTTTTTTTTTACTTATGTCCTGGTCGTCATTTATACTCCCTGTGTCCCGGTGCTTTGTTGATTGCTAATCGAACATTACTTTTGTCCTGGTCGCTTTCTCTTTGAGTGTCGACATTTATTAGTTTTTTCCTTTTTTTTTTAGTTTTTTATTGGTTTTTACCTTTATTTTAGCTTATTTTTCAGTTTTTTCCTTTTTTTTATTTTTTTTTTATTTTTTATTTTTTTTAGTTTTTTACCTTTTTTTAGTTTTTTTAGTTTTTTTAGTTTTTTAGCTTTTTTACTTTTTTTATTAGTTTTTAGTTTTTTTTGTAGTTTTTGCCTTTTTTTAGTTTTTTCAGTTTTTTTTTTAGTTTTTTATTGGTTTTTACCTTTATAGTTTTTTTAGTTTTTTAGCTTTTTTATTTTTTTATTAGTTTTTAGTTTTTTTTTGTAGTTTTTGCCTTTTTTTAGTTTTTTCAGTTTTGACGTCACCTAATCCAGTTTTTTCAGGTGACGTCACCTGACACATCCATCCATCCATCCACAGACAGACAACTTATTTTTATATATATAGATATATATATATATATATATATATATATATATATATATATATATATATATATATATATATATAAACAAATTAGCAGTAGGCTACAAAAAGCAATTAAAAGTAGTAGCATTAATTGGGAAAAACGTAGAGGGTGACAACTTTTTCCAGAATCTAGAGGTTGGGGGGGGGATAAATCTGTCTTTTTTTTTGATTTTCCGATGAAAATACCAAAAAAAAGACATTTTTCAATGAAGATAGCCCCCCCCCCCCATTCGGCATTTTCCTAAATCTGGGGGATAAGTTAAGGCAAAAATAGTTATATGCTTTCCTGCCCCTTTACAATTTACGCTACCGGTAAGAAAGGTTACTTTGTTGAATGGCAGTTGGGATGCTCATGTTAGTGTGTAGACTTGAAAAATCATTTTTTATCTCGCATATGTCCTTTCTTCATTTTTCTTATGTAACAATAAGATAAGGGACATATATTCATTTGTCTTATATTCAGGGGCTCTATTTGGCCACGGAGTAGGGGGAACTATCCCCCTTCCCGACCCCAGTTTTTCCCTCTAGCTGTAATTCAACGTATTCAAGAATCTTGCAAAAATTAAAATAGGTCAAAATAATTCAGAAATCTACAGAAACAGATCATTTTTATCAGGGTCAGATCTAGAGCGAAATCTTGGGAGGAGGGATGATAAGAGCACCAATAAGAAAAATCTTGGGGACAATGTGATAAGGGCATCAATAATTGTAAAAAAGAAGTGAAAACAGAAAAAAAAACAAAGAACGAGGTCACCAGAAACAACCCGCCCCCTCCTCTGAATCCTCCAGTGAGTTTTATTTAGTAATATCTTAGCCTTATATGGCTCATTTTTCATTTTTCACTCCGTCATTTTCACTTGACTTTAGAAAATTGACCCGAATTTGGCCCCTCCTGAATTTTGACAAAATTACGCCCCTGCTTTTATTGTAAGAATTGACGATAGTAAGATTTAAACCAGATAAGTTCTTAGGCCGACATTGGGACAAAAATAAGGGGTTGATTTCTTTTTTTACCAAAACAGGTTTTTTTTAAAGAAAGGATAAAAAGAAAGGAGGAAATAGAAGAAGAAGGGAAACAAAAACATGAGCTATGCTTTGGTGAACTGTTTGTTAATTTTGGCTTGCATTAAAGTATCAAGGACAGTCAAAATGAAATCTCATCATTTTAATGAAAAAAAATCAAAAAAAGATCCAAAAGAGAAATTTCAAAAAATAATTCCATCATTTAACGAAAAAAAAGGCCACCAGGCAGTAACGCAGTTTTTGATGGATGCATGTGCTACATTAAAACAAGAAAGCAAAGTTGGTGAAAAATAAGCTAAATATGACACCAATAAGGTTGAGAAGGAGTAATGTTTAAGTTTTTACGGATAAAAAGTGTTATCAAATTTAGATAATTATTTTAGCTTATTTATTTTCACGCATCGACTTGGCAACACTGACAAAAATATATTGCTCCCAAAAATATTCATAACCCTAAAATAACCAAAAGGAAAGCGTGGTTTTTCAGTTAAAAAAATAAATGATGAGTTCAGGCGACTAAAAATGTTTTGACAAAATGTTTTGATTTCGACTTCCTATGTAATATAAGTAGTTACAAATCGCCTGCTTGGAAAATTGATTTAAATAGTTAAATAATTAGTCTTATTATTTTTAGGATTTCGACCAAACTATTAAGCGACAGGTCCCACTCCTGCCCTGAAAAGCGATCCTACTACTCCACATCTTGAATTTTTTACCCCAGTTATTATTATAATATCATATAATATATTTTATATATATATATATATATATATATATATATATATATATATATATATATATATATATATATATATATATATTATATTTATGCATGATATTATCTCAGACTTCTGACCTATCTAGATGGTTTTTTGATGCCAATTTTCCTATTGTTATTAAAACTTTGTTTTTTAGAGTTTCGATTTGTTAGTCTTATTATTTTTAGGATGTCGACCAAACTATGAAGCGCCAGATCCCACTCCTGCCCTAACAAGCGATCCCACTGCCCCACCTCTGGAATCTTTTACCCCAGTTATTCAAGATGGATCAAGTGTTTGCTCTCTGCTAGTGAAGAAATGCTTAGATTTTATTGACAAAAATGCAAGTATTCTTCTTAATTCTGAAGAATTTGAAGATCTTGATCGAGCTGCTGTTGAGTTGATCACTAAACGCGATACTTTAATTCTATTTGATGAACTCGAAGTGTTCGACGCTCTGAAAAGCTGGGCGATTTGTGAGTGCAAGCGACAAAATCGAGAATCGACCCCAGCTGACCAGCGGAATGTACTTGGTGACCTTTTATGGACTATACGATACCTTGCCATGAGTTCTGAACAATTTATGAAAGGTCCAGTGACCTCTCAACTGCTATTACCAGAAGAGCAGGAACAATTAATCAATTTGTTTTTAAATTCAAGTTCACATTATAGTGACCTTATTGAAGTTGATGCTTCTTATTTGAGACGTAAGAGAAATTATCAGGATGGTGTGAAGCAGGGGAAAAAGGGACGCTTTCGTAAGAATAGTGATAAAAACAAAGATGGCAGTTTTGAGTGCGAAAAGCGTACCACTGATTCGCCTTATGTTGAAAAATTTTTCGTATTCCTTGCGTTAATTTTTGAATAATCGTTTGAACTGATTTAAACCCCGGTGATATTGTGATAGAAACTGTGTACTTTTTTGTCACTTTAACTAATAATTTTAATAAGAAAGCGGTAAGAAAAATGTGTCATTTGATTTCCTTTCGATGTATTTTATAAATATTGTAAATTTACAATAAATACCGACAAGGATCATAAATATAAACAGGAAAAATATACAATACTAATAAAAATAACCAATAAATATAATACAACAATAAAGGGCAAATATAAATAATAAACAAAAATAAGCAATAAATGGAATCAAGAAAAATAAACAATAAATTGTTGCTCTCACGCCTAAATGCTGTATCTGGTACTCATAAACTTCAGATTTAATTGCCACAATCCAAACAACTCCTGAGACGACACTGGCTAAGCATGGCAAAATGAGAAGTCGTATGATGTTGATAAAAATATGGTAAAGGACAGTTAGTGAAAAAAAATAAAAATGCAAGCATTTCGGCCCTAACTCCGTTCGGCTGTCCTTAGTGCAGGAAGAATAATAAAAATTATGAATTAAATTCCACAGAACAAATAAAAAAGATGAACTGAAAAAAATAAAATAGAGGAGGCCGTTTTTTAAGCAACATTAAAAAGATAATGCTACTCAATAATGTGTTTATTCTATTTTAGTTTTGTCTCTTAAAGTGTTTCCTTTTATATTTTCCTATGAAGTTATCTGCATCTTTTTATCATTCTTTCTGCATTAAGGACAGCTTAGCGGAGGTCTTGGCCATAGTATGTCAATGATTGAATTTTTCGAAAAATCCAAACCTAACTGAATTCTTCTGAAAATATCCCCATGCTGTCAAATTTAGCCAATTTTTCTTATTATCTCTTTTGCTTTACTAGTTGTGGCATACTAAATCCTAAGCTTATTACTGGGGGTGATACTATCTTTCAAAATATATAATAGGCACATTCTACTATTATTGATTATCTAACTTAAGACTTGGTATTTTTCATAAGTAGTATATTGTTAAGTTTCAGTAGCGATCTGTTCTTATCTTATTCCCCAGGATAAATAGATAAGAAAACAATTTTTTTTATGTCGATTTTTCAAAGTTATCCATTTTTAACCAAGTTATCCTAATAATCCAATTTTGTTTAATATTAAATAACTTGCAAAACGTTCCTTCTTTTAGCTACTTGTCTTAATTATAGCGATAAAAATTAACGTATTATAACTAAAGAGAGCAGCTAAATAAAATAGCTAAGAAAGTAGATAAAAAGACTAAAACTTGGAAACAACTACAAATTCAAAGGAAAGCTAAACCCTTTTCAGCCATTTGATGCCAAATGTTTTTAACCTTTGTTTTTTCCGATTTTCCATCCACGTTCCTTTTTTTTTAATTTGAGTTTTGGTACTACCTAAAACTACGTTTTTTCTGACCATATCATAAGCAAATGAATATGGAAAGTTCGAGAGGGAATCCGAAAAAAATATGTTTAAATTTAAACTTTATTGAAGGATTAACTTTTTAATCATACTCATTCTATTAAGTCAAATTTCCTTCAAAATTGAGTCCTGATCCTTTTTCTAATTTCTTAAGATGAGGATTCCAATTTTTAATTGGATTTTAAATCTAATTTGAATTTTTCTTAGATTACAATTCAGTTCAATTGAAGGTTATTAATTAATTTTCATTTCTTTCTTATCAGTTTCAGTTTAATTTACTTGGTACTTTAAAGTTTCTGTAGAGGAAATAGAGAGCTCGAAATTCTACATTATGTTTTCTTTTGTAAAGATATGAAAGCCATAAAAAGTTATCTTAAAAGAAACTTTGACTGTATTGGTTTTTTCTTCGTTTAATTGATTGCCAAGTGTGTATACCCCATCCCCCAAGTTTATGAAAAAGAGAGGAAAATGGATTTAGAGTCGATCTGGCATTTAATTAGTATATCCGAATAAATTATTACTCCCCCCTCTTTCTCAGTGAAAAATTGAAAAATCGTATCTGATTCTTCCTAATACAAAACTTGAATTAAGAAAAATCTTACCTTATCACTACTTCCTGCTATCATATCCTATTAGATGATACAATCTTTACCGGTGATTGAAAGATTTATTTTACTCTTTAATTCGAATTTTACAATTTGTTTGCTTTTTAATTCGATATTGTTTATGTCAAAGATTAAAGTTATTGAAAAGTGAATAGTGTTGTAGAAGAGTTCCAGGACCTTGTAGATGGCACTGTTTGCCCATTTTGATGTTATCATTTTGGAAGGAACACACTATTAATTGCTTTGTATAAAGCTTTTTGTAAATTTAATTTAAGGATTTTGTGAAAGGAATAAAAATATTTATAAAAGCTTAAAAAATCTTTTTTATGTCCAATGACCTAAAAAGTAAAAAACGATTTAACTGGATGAATTGAAATTCTTCAAAACTAGAAATGAAAAGCCTGGGGTACCCATTACCTATTTCATAACTTCAGGTTACAAGACCTTACCTTTAATGACACCTTATATTTAATGTGAAAATAAGCAAAATATAAGCATAATTATAGCAAGTTGCTCTCCCAGCTATAAGCCACAAAGTAAAGTTTCGTGTGAATAGTCACATTTTGCTTTCATTCTTAGACTCAAAAATTTCAATTTTTTCGGTAGAGGGATTTATTTTTTATTTTTAGCAAACTTGGAGATAAAAGTTTTGTTGAAAGTTTTTTTTCAAACATTTTTTTCTTTTTTTTAGTTTTTGCCGAGTCTTATAATAAACTATCTGGATATTAATGTCTGAACATACGTGTGCCGAGACATAAGTTTAATTTATCTATTGTTGTTTAATCAATGCTGGTTTACACAATAGGCTATCTGATTTAAACATCTCCTGCGGTATATTTTTGTAAAGTATTCCTTTTCTATCTCAACATATTTTTATTTGTAAATTGTTACGTATCAGTATAAGTTGCTATTTACTGTGTTAATGTTTAAACGTTTTATTGAGATTTTATTCATTGTTGTTAGTTTCTCTTATACGTCTTATATGCGAAATAAAGTTTGAGCTTCAGATGCTTGGCTTTATTTTCTGAGAGATCACTGGCTGTGTGGCGGATCAACATAACATCTTTCTTGATTTTAAAGCCCCAAAGACTTCAAAACAAAAACAAATCTCCCCCGTGAGCTCACTTAATACAGTAAGGTAACCTAAAAGTTTTATTACCACTGGATGTGACTTTTGAATACTGTTTTTCTCTAAATGATTAACAATAATCAAATAGCTTTGAAGTGAGCTGTTCAAAATCTATCTACAATTATTTTTGCGTGTGTATGCTATTTCTATTGGCGGATATTTAATGAGGAAGGGGGAACCCGTTCTCTCTTATTTTTCATTCTAGAAAGCATTTTCGTATACAAGAGAGTTCAGACCTTTTGGTGCACAACTGCTACTTCTAGTAACAACTCACCACAGCCCCAGGTCGCTTAAGGCCAAAATAGCAACGGACACGCCTCTTCCCTACTAATCTATTCAAAGCGCCCTCTTTACACCTCCCATGAGGTTCCCATTTCTCTTAAATCCTTCTTTTCGATATCCTCCTACCGCGACCGAGGAGAAACTGCTTTCCATTTGGCCTTTGACTATTTGTCGAGAAGTACAGTCTGTCATCCTTTATCCACAGGACGTGCCTAAGCTACCTCAGTCCTTCTCTCATTATAGCCCTAGAAAGTGCGATTGAACTACACTTTTTGCATAGCCAAAATGCCATGGCTGTGGAAATATGGTCAGTCAGTCTAGTGCCCAAAACAATCCGTGGGTGATTTCTCTGGAAAACATCAAGCAAATCTTTATCCATTTTTTAGAGTGCGCATGCTTCAGAACCATGTTTCACCACTGTTATCACTGTAGCTTCCAATATTCTAACCTTTGTTCGCAACACAAAATAAAATATACGATTTAAGGGTACATAAAATATAAAAAAGACAGGTCTATCAAATACCATATGACTGCAATAATTATTATGTGTGTAGAATCCACCTAGATTTAGAAAGAAAAACCGCCTGCCACAGCGCAAAGACAATATAACCAAGGCTTTAAGTTTTAACAATATCCCTAATTCTCTTCCTTCTGCTCTAAACAGTCATACTTTTGAAAACACCTCCCTCAGTAGTAGTAATTATTTGGGTAAAAAACAAGTTATTCGATTGGTAATGAATATAAAACATCTTTAAATAGAGACTCGGAGGGGAGTTCACTGAAAAAATTCTTCGTAAATTTATTTAAAAAACATTTAACAGACTACCAGAACTACTGAAAACCAATAATTAATTCCATCGGGCTTGGATCAAAAAGGCATCCAAAGAGTCTTTTTTTAAAAAGGCTTTAGTTAAACTTACAAAAAGCAAGAATTATATTAATGACATAATTGCCTTTTTATATTTTTATTTTATTCAGTCCTGATTAAACTTCTATGATTGTTTTAATCTCTGTTTTGTAGATTAATTTTTTATTGCAAGTGTCTTTTTTATATTTATATGTGCTTAATGATGACGGTTCTTAGATATAAAGTCAAAAAAATATTTAGGAAAATTTTGCCGTCTCAGAGTAATTCTTCACAGGGGGAAATGGGGCCACCTGCCCACCTGAAACCTCTGAAAACAAAGATCCAGGTGGTAATCCCCCCTCCCAGGACCAATAAGACAATAATTCACAAAAACTAATCCAATTTACCTGAATGCACAATAAGGCTTAAACAATTTGACCATTAAGATGTACTCTTCTAGGCGTCAAACTCACCTCCACCTAGCAATAATTCACCAGTCATCCTTGATATTACCTTGGAAATACTTCTACATTTCTGGATTAGAAAACAAATAAGTTTATTTGAATATCCTCTTTTCTTCACTTTTAACAAAACTGGAATATCATAGAAAGACTTCTAAGGTGTTTGAAATAAAGTTACTATGTCTAAGCGCTTTTGTTAGTACAGAAACATAATATTGAAAACATTACATAATTTTCGACAAAAACTCTGCTTTATATATAAGGTGATGCACGACGTCATAATCGTAGGTTACAATTGTAAATTATGTTATAGTAAAAGTATATTACAGCCTTCATTGTGAGAATGAATGGACCGACATAAAAGGTTCGCAAGTCAATACGCCTTAACCATTAAAATTAATATTCTTAGGGACCAGGTAATGTCATATTCATGTAAAACATTAAATTATCTCTTCGTGAAATGCAAATCAAAAATCACTATCTCTTTTACATTTCTTGGAAACAACTACAGAATTTGCTACTTCCAAAAGTTTTTTACTTTTCTTCTGAGATTTTCAATTTAAAGCCTCTTGTATTTTTATCAGGTAATACTATTAAATGTAAACCAGAAGACCTGAACTCTGCTGTATACGACAATGCTTCCTAGAATGAAAAATAAGAGAGAACGGGGTCCCCTTCATGTGTTTCCCCTTCCCCACTCAATATCCATCAATAGAAATAGCATACACAAGCAAATAGAATTGTAGAGAGATTTTGAACGGCTCATTTCAAAGCTATTTGACCATTGTTAATCATTTAGAGAAAGAGTATCAAAAGTCGCATCCAGTGGTAACAAAACATTGAGTTCTAGGTTACCTTATTGTTTAATAGACGGGAGAAGGTACTTGTAGAAGAATCATCTGAGTGATGGATCACATGAAAACAAAGGGAATATAAAGAAAGTGGAGAAAGCATTAAAATACGAACTAGGGAGGTGTGAAGTGGAGGTCATGGATAAAATTGCGGAGGATCTGGAATATGCAGCTAGACGGCAAAATAGTAGAATATTGTACTGGTATGTTAATAAATTAAGGAGGGTGTTATCAATCTGGACTTGTCCCAGTTAAAGCAAGGAATGGGGCCACAATTAGTGATAAGGAAAGAGGTAAAGAGAGATGGGCAGAACTTCTTGAGAATGTGCCAAGATAAAATTGCAGGAAAAGATATAAAGGAAAATGAAAAGTTTGTGATACCTTGGATGTGAATGAAAATTTGTTTTGTGAGGACAAATTAGCGACAGTTCTAAAAGGATTAAAAAATAATAAGGCTCCAACTGCTGATAATGTGATAAGTGACTTTCTTAAGCATGGCGATTCTGAGGTTAGAAGTAAGTTAGTGAAGATTTTGAATATGATTTTTGAAAAAGGGGAAGTACGTAGTGATTTTAGGAAAACCTTAATTAAACCACTGTATGAGGAGGGTGATAAGAGTGAGTGTGGTAATTATCGAGGCATTAGTCTGGTCTCTATGGGTAGCAAGTAGTATAATACTTTTTGTAGACTGAGAGATGCTATAGACAAAGTAATAAGGTAAGAACAGTGCGGGTTTCGACAGGGAAGAGAATGTGCCGGCTAAATTTTCATTCTTATGTTACTAATTCATAAGGGCCAAAGTTACACAACATCTTTGGTCCTCAATTTCATAGATTATGAGCAATCTTTTGATTCCATTGATAAAACAGCTTTAGCAAAGGTCTAATCCTTGTATGGTATACCAGAAAAATACATTAAAGTGATTAGTGCTATGTACGAGAATAACGCTGCTGCGATTAAGGTAAGTAATTAGGTTAGCAGATGGTTTTGTATTAAATCAGGAGTTATCGCCATTGTATTCTATCGCCATTTATATGGATCATTTTGATGGACTTTTGTCTTAAGAAGCACAGGAAAGGCAATGGGAGACCACAGAAAGAAATGGGGAGAAATCACCTTCCTGGGCTTAGATTATGCAGATGATTTAAGCATCGTAGATAAAAATGTGAGCAAAATAAATAAACTTATAGAGGTTTGGCAATTTCAGGGTGATAAACTAGATTTAAAATAAATGATAGGAAGAATAAGTCACAAGGCTAGAAATAAGGGAAGGTGAAAAGGTGACGTTGGGTAGCGAAAAGATTGATCAGGTGGACAGCTTGACTTACCTTGGTAAAACTGTTAGTAAAGACGGTTGGAACAGTGAAGATGTTAAAAGTAGAAGAGCCAAAGATCAGAGTTTTTTTTTCCCAGTTAAAAAAAAGTTTGGAAGAATAGGAAGATAAGTCTGCAAACCAAGATTAGAATTTTAGAAGTTACAGTGATGACAGAGGCCAAATATGGCTTTGAGGCGTGGGCGTTCAAAAATGCGGATGAAAAGTTGTAAAAAATTACTTATGGGTTGTTCTATGTTCTCGGCTGACTGACCGAATTTCAAAAAGTAGGCTGTACGAAAAGTGTGGCTCAATCCGGCTTCCTAGGGCTTTAATAACAGAAAGGTTGAGATGGATGGGGCACGTTTTGCGGATGAGGGATGACAGATTGTCAATGATTGTCCTTTTCAGTCAACGGTCTAGGGCTAAACAGAAAGCAGGTCGTCTGTGGTCAAAGTGGAAAGTTGCCATAAAGAAAGATTTAAAGGAAATTAGAACTTATTACGAAGTTGCAACGAGGAAGACTTTAAATAGATTGGGCTGGAGGAGGAGCATGTGTAGCTATGTTGGCCTTAGGTGGCTTGGTGCTGCGGTGAGTTGTTAGCAGTAGCATTAGTGGCTAATCGATTGTGAGCGAGCGTCCGATTCTGTTGACGAGAGGGCCTTAGCGAAGATCTTACTCTTGTATGGTATACCAGACAATTGCATTAAACCGGTTAGTGCTATGTACGAGAATAACACTGCTGTGGTTAAGGTAAGAAATTACTTTAGCAGCTGGTTGCGTATTAGATCAAGAGTTAAGCAGAGTTGTTTTTTATTTCCCTTTACATGGATCATTTTGATAAATTTTGTCTTAAGGACCCCAAACAAGATAATGGGAGACCGTGGAATCAAACGGGGAGGAAAAACCTTCCTGGACTTAGATTATAATGACGATTTAAGCATCCTAGATGAAAGTATGAGCAAAATAAATGAACTTCTAGAGGTTTCCAAATTCAGTGAGCTAGATTAAGTTCAAAAATTAATATTAAGAAGACTAGGTCACTAAGACCAGGAATAGGTAAGGATTAAAAGGTGACGTTGGGTAACGAAAACAAGAAGACAAGTCTGCAAACTTATATTAGGATTTTGGAAGCTACAGTTATAACAGTGGTAAAATTGAGTCTGAAACATAGGTGCCCCAAATAGCAGATGAAGATTTGCTAAATGTTGTCCAAAGAAATTGCCTAAGGATTGTTCTGGGTAACCGGCTGACTGACCTTATAAAGAACAGTAGACTGTAAGAAAAAATACGATTTTATCCTGCTTTCTAAGGTTAAAATGAGAGAAAGATTGAAATGGCTAGGGCAGGTTTTGCGAATAAAGGATGACAGATTGCCGGAGATTGTCCTTTTCGGCCAATCGGCTAAAGCCCAACAAAAAGCAAGTTTTTCGCAGTTGGGGTTAAAGGATGTCATAAAGAACGATTTAGAAGAAATGGGAACTTCCTGGGAGGGTGTTAAGATGGAAGCATTGAGTGAATTGGGATGGAGGAGGAGCATGCACAGCTGTATTGGCCTCAGGAGGCTTGGTGTTTTGGTTTTGTAGTTGGTAGTAGTAGTAGTTTTCTGTAAAGTACTAGTTTTGTGTAATCATACAACGGAAGTGATATATTATCATTTGGTTTATTTGCGCTAGTTTTATCGAAATATGTTAGATATTGTCATTACTTATTTTTCAATAAATTATAATAATAAGAATAAGTTATGAAGCAACAATTTTAGTTCAATTCTAGGCTTCGAACTCGCTGATTATTCTCAATGTAAAATTGGTTCTTAAAATTGATTGATAAGAATCGGAAAAGATCAAATTACCACGGTTTTTATAAAAAGGTGGACCTCAGCCCGGATTTATGAAACTGCCATTACAATTGAGGAAGCAATGTACAATCCATGCTTGGGGCCAAAATTTTTTTTCACTGGTTTTTAAAGGCGCCCATACAGTGAATCATCTGTAATATGAGTTTGTTTGCAAGAGAAACCATTTCTACATGACATACTTTTAGCCTGGGATATCAATGTTCAGCGCGTATTTTTCGGCAGGGATTTGCAAATTTTGGCTTTTTTAAACTGAATATGTAACAATTGCAGGAAGTGGCAACATTGAACAAAAAAGCTAAATATTGCTAGATTTTATTAAAGGGTGAAAATGTTTCTCTAAGCGAAGAGGTCAGAATGAGCGCAAATACAAGTGGATCAACTGGTGCTGTCAGCTCAACTCTAGGGCCACCACAGCATCAGCTTGTTGATCCTCACTTCTTAACAACAGCTGCAGGTCAGGGGATATCAGGAGCATTTGTCTGGACTGCCATTATTATAACTTGTCACCAGGTAACTAAAATGTATATATAGGCTATGTGGAAGGTTGGTTTTTAGATTAGGGACTTTGGCTATCCTGATGCTGTGTCCAGATTTTTTGTGCATTGAGCAGGAGGGGCAATAAAAGAATGAAGGGGAAGGGGCTTAATTAGCCTACTGGAAACTTTGTTGAAGGTTTCAAGTGAGAGTTAAGTTTACAATGCCTTCTTGAGACTAAGGTACATCCTGCTGCTATATCTTTAAGGGGTATTTTTTAGGCTAAGTTTCTCAATTAGGCCTAACTGACAATTGAGATGGGCCTAGCAGTCAGTATATTAGCCTACCTTAAATTACAGCTTGGAGCAATCTAAGGATTTCTCCTTGTGAAGCTCCAGAGTTGATGATTGAAGCTGTTTTCTAGGCTATGTTATTTGGTGACCAGGTGCAGTTTAGATGATCAGTAGCTTCCCAGTTGATTTTAGACTCTCTCAAGGACCACTTAGATCCAGTCTTTGTTTTAAAATGTCAGTGGATTCAGCAGTAGCTGTTTCCTCAGAGAGTATCTTTCAACCATTGACAATTCTTAAGGAAAAGATTTGAGTATAGACTCTGGTTTAGAGAGACTGCTTAACCAGTTTCAGATGATGGCCTCTAGATCTTGAATTAGGACCAACAATAAGAATAATATTTGGAGAATGTTGGCCTTCATTAACTGGTAGGTTAGAATGACTCCTAATTCTCCCTGTATGCAAGTGTTGAGACTTAGCTCTGCTAGTCTTAATTGTAAGAAAGCTCCTATATACTAGATATCACTTTGATGGTATGTCTCTTCACATCTTCCAAAACTTATATCTCATTCGAAATATAATGAAGCTAGAGACTTGCCAACTTCATGTTTGGATTCAATGTATCCCTTTTACAGAAGACTAATAAATTTTAGGGATTAACTGGAAAGAGTAGCCTATGCTTAATCAACCCCAGAGTTCAACTAGCATTACCACTATACTTCTTAGCATGGGTACTCAAACTTAATTTGTTGTTAGTGGTGAATTCAAGACCTCACTTATCATTTATACAAGAGATTGGGTGGCCTTGTAAGACTGCAGTGGTGACAGGGCTACTTGAAGTTTACAGGGCTATAATCAACAAATAGAGTATTAGGGCTATATAATACAAGGGACTATTGGTAAGGGTAGTGGGGGGTATATTTGTGAATGAATTGTCTTGTATATATAGAAAGAACATGAAAAATTAGAATTGAGTAGTATTTTCACCTTGTCCTTTTGTCACTTATGGAGTGACAAAATTGGTTGTATAGGTTATATTGACTAAGATAACTATGAAATAGCAACACCTTTAGAATTAAAAGTTTACTCTTAATCCAAATATATCATACATTTGCATTGCAAATCTACTTTACCCCTACCCCTAATGATTAAGCATATAGTGTGAATCATTGAAAGTGCAACACTATTACATGTTTTTTCTTTTCTGTTAAATTGACTCTTAAGATTTTTTTCTCATATCATCTTCTATCAAAATTTTTTTTGCAGCAGTTTCCCACATTGAGCACTTATTACTGTGTACATAACCCATCACCAGGTCTCAAAGTTAGTACAGTTTGCTATGTTGGACTTACCCCAGCTTTGGGGGAAATGAAAGATATCCTGCTAGCTTTTTTTTTAGCAATATGTCAAAAATAAAATGACTTCTCCATCTTATAGGGTAATGATGAATCACTGTAAGTCAATAAGCAAACAATTCTTATGTCATGCTGACTGGCATCATAAAGCTAGACCACACCTTTTACTCCCACTGTGGGGTAACTCTAACAGTGCTAGACTCAACCAACAGGTAAACATTACAAGTAGGCTACCTTAGCAAAGGTGCACAAATCACTGAATGTAAATGATTGCTTGTATTCTAAAAATGATAAACATATCAGACAAATTATGGCTTGACTTTTCTTCTCTCTCAAGCATTTCTAGATGTTCTTTTGAGTTAATCATTTCTGCCTCTCTTGCAATTTTCTTCTGTTTCTCTTCCTAAAGCTGATGGTAGGTTTGGCTGCTTGATTGAGTCCAGATGAGCCTCATAACAGTTTTGATTGGTTACCAAACAACTTTCTTGGACTAATGGTGACAGAAATAGTAATTTTTTTCTAGTTCAGTGTGGATGGTGATTGTGACTTTAGGTGTGTCTGCCTTTTTCATTTGTGCATAGTGTCTCAACTTGGCAGGTTCAAACTTGCTATGGTAATTACAGATGGGCTACTCTTCTTGGGACACTCAGATCAAAGATTCTAGTTGCTTTGAATGACTTTTCAATCAGACTAGGAGTGAGATAGGTATCCCATACCTTCAATATGCTACATACAAAATCCTTCTTTGACAGAATGTTGCCATTTCACAAGATTTTGATCATTAGACTTTTTCATTCCCTTGAAAACCACTTTGACAGGTTGAAGCATGTGATGAGATGCATTTAGATGCAGCTTGTGAATTGTTTCATTATTTTTGTCTGTGAGTTTGACAAGAGTGAGAGGAAATTGTGAGTCATGTCCATGTAAGATGAGGAGTGCTTTTTCCTTTACATGAGGAAGAAATTGGAATCCAAACCAGTCGATAAAGATATCAGAAATTATCCACCCTTTTTTGGTTGATCAGGAAGATGCACCAGGGTAAGCTCTATCTACAGATATCCAGGAGGTCAGGTATTCTTTGCATTTAAAACTATTAGAGGTGGGAGTTTTTCTCTGTTTGTACTGATACAAGCCAAGATAGTTGTACTTTCATGTCTATTACCACCTCTTCCATGAGTGGCTGGTGAGTCTTCAGCTCCAGCAACTTTTGTGTTGTCAGGATCCCTGCAGAAAGAGGTCTTGTCCAAATTGAACCAGCACTAGGGCTTATCAAGAATATCTATCACCATGGCAGTCTCACGCAACAGCACACAAAAGCCATACATTATTGCTGCAATAATGGTCAGATTGCTGCAAAACAGCAATCTGTTTTGCTGCAATAATGGTCAGATTGCTGCAAAACAGCAATGCTGTTTTGCTGCAGCAAAACAGCATCAAGGGTTCAGATTGCTGCAAAACTTTTTTGTTTTCTAGTCTTTCTGGTTTCTTTAGTGAAATTTTCTTTTGGCACTTGAACCCGAACCACCAGTCATGACCTGCCTGGTTGTCCTTAAAGTTTGTTCTTGGTGAGATAGTCTTGAACTTGAAAGAAATTCCTGCTTGCTGAAACATGTGCCCCACTTTTCAAGCATTTGAAGATCCTGAGCCATATCCTTTTCTATTCCAGCAGGAATTTCTTGGCCTCTTCCTTCACTAAAAACCGGCTTTTTGACTTCTGTCTTCTTCATAAGTAGGTCATGTAAGGTAGTGTATGGTATCTGAAAAACTTTGGAAGCCTATAGCATAGACATTTTTTTCAAGGTATATCTGCTAGCACGTTTTTAGCTGAATTGCATAATATGTTCTTCCAACCCCATGTTGCATTTTCTAAACATAATTTCTAGACATCTAGAAAAAATAAGGGAATTATGAATAAATTTATTTGAAGGGAAATTATGAATTTGTTTGAAAATATATCACAAGTAAAGGTTAAGGCAAATATAAAATGAAAAGGGGAAAAGACAAACAAGAACAGGCACAGAACTGCAATACATGAATGTTCAACACAACACTACATTCCACTAAGTAAGTAGAGCCATTTAAGGATGGTTACTGGCTTCAATCCTTATTTTCTAAAGTTTAGCATCTGTTCTACCAATTAAAATATTGATCTTTGGTAATAGTGGGTAAGTCCAACACCCCTGCCAGACTTCCCCCATAGGGAATTGGTCCAACATGTTGGACTTTCCCCAGAAGGGCTTTTTGGGGGTAAGGCCAACACCCCTTGTATATCTTTAACTAATAATATTAGCTTTTAAAAAAAAATGATGAAGATTGTCTTGTCTTCTAGTTTCTAAGAAATAAAACAAGATCTCTTGATCACTTGATTTACAGTCTGCACAAGCTAAAGTAAAGTTAGTTACCTGTGTTCCTAAAAAATCGCCATCCAAAATACTTCCAAAACCTTCTGACTGGAAGGCATGCTAACTCTGCCAGAAGTTCATGGCACTGTTGCCTACTGTTAAAAAATATGGAAGAAAATATGAAAGCCTCCCACAGATAAAATGAACCATGGACAAGTTGGTGTTGGAGTTACCCTGCTGTCGGACCTTCCTTTCCCTGATTCATCCTACCCTGAATTGCATATATGTAATGAATTTTCTATTTTTTGACAAATTGTTAAATCAGTGTGAAGAAAACAGTTACATGTAAAAAATTTAGTGCACATAGGGTAAGATAGTAAGTTGTTGGATAGCTAATGAGAACTTCAACAAAGAAAATAATGTAAAATCTCTATTAAACTGGCTAAAAAGTAGATTGAGTTGTCAAAATCTTAGTATGTGATTTGCTTGATTATTTTGGGCATAGCCTATATAACACTCACAATTTCAAAAATATAATGAAAGGCTGAGTCATTCTTGGATAGATTTAACCTAAGACAGGTGATGTAAAACAAAATAATTTATTTAACAAGCTTAGGCTATAAATAATTTATTTAAAAAGCCTAGGCTGTAGGGGTAACTTCTGTCTAATTTCAAATGTTGAAAAACTACAAGTTTTTCAAGCTTTTATTCAGCCAACCACTACTAGTCTAGTCCCAACTATGAGCCAACCCTGACTATGTAAACCTATATTTATATAATGTCCAAGATTAGGAGCCCGTTATCTAAGATTAGGACAGATAATTTTTAATCAGGATATCTGCCTGAGATGAGCCTAATCTTGAGCACACATTTAGTGGTTGAACCTATTCTTAGAAAATACAAATGTTGAAAAACTAAAGGTTTTCTAAGGGTGTAGTTAGCCGACCTCAACTACTCTAGTCCTTATTATCAGCCAACTTCAACTAAATAAATCTTTACATGTATTTCTTGGTCTCATTCTCTTCTCTATATATATTAATGATTGTGAAGATGTCCTACAAAACCCCATCACTCTGCACGCTGATGACAGTAAACTAATTGGAATTACTGATGGAACCCTGCAAAATGACTTGAATGGGCTCTCCTTATGGGCTACCACTTGGATGACGGAGTTCAACCCATCAAAATGCAAAGTCCTGCACATGGGTCCACAACATTCAGATTTCAACCCCACAACATCCTACTCTATGCTGGATAAATCTGGCACACGTATCCCAGTTGAGGCTGTTGAGAGTGAACAAGACTTATGGGTGATTGTTGACAGGAAGTTTAAGTTCCAAGAGCACACTATGCAACAAATTGCTAAGGCCAACAGAGACCAGGGACTAATTAAACGAACCATATCATTGCGCCATCCTCTGTTAATAACAAAATTATATAATGCTCTTTTAAGGCCATATGTGAAGTTTGGCTGCCCTGTTATAAATCCTCAATACAAGGGAGATGTGGCAGCCCTAGAGAGTGTACAGAGAAGAGCAACTAAGCTTTGTGCCCCACAGCAACAGCTTCTCTACCCTGAACCTCTGCATCACCTGAAGATACCCACATTTGTTTACCGGCAGCACAGAGGAGATGTCATTTTTCTCAAGAAAATGCACCAAAATAACATGGCTAACTCCATTTTTATTCCCTCCCTCGCCACCATAACAAGAGGCTACTCAATAAAGCTGCAACAGGAGCCCTCAAGACATAGAGAAAGGACGAACTTTTTCTCAGTACTTGCTGTCCCAACTTGGAACAGTCTTTCCAATGAGATTGTCATTGGTGAATAGATCAATTCTTTCAAAATTGCAGTCGATTTGGAGGGGAGTAACGCGGAATGGAAGTACCAGTGGGACACAACACCCCAGCACACCCACTAATTATGTCATCTCATCAATTCAACGGCGATATGTTCTACAGGAGGATGCAGTCCACCTTATCTTGCTGTGAATGCAATTAAAGATAAATTTTGAGGTGATGTCCATGATTAGGAGCCTGTTGTCTGAATTCAGTATATATACATTTTAATCAGGATACCTGCCTCTAAGCACTGGGTATCTTATCCTATACAATCTATATATATTATAGAATATATATTTGACCATTAGGGTTAGGTGGGGATGAAATAAATTTTCAATACAAATGAATTCTATTTTTGTATTCAGGATGAAATTCTGATTATAAAGGTGTGTTTATTTCTTAGCTACCTCAATTGTCAGTTAACCTAGAATCTTGCATTTTTGTATGTCAGTTATTTTAAAGTTCACCTATTTTTAAATTTCAAGCGCTTGAAACACTACATACAAAGCAAAGCTTAGCAAACAATATTCTTCCATTCGAAAATGTGTATTTTCCTACCTTTTTAAAGTAGATATAAATGCTTCTATAAATAGTGAATAGGGCTAAACCATTTAGCCTCTTTTGTGTTATTGAAAATCTTTTAGCCTTAGCAGTATATAGCAGCTTCTTTCATGGGTAGCAGTAGCTTAGTTGCAGGGAACATCATAAAAGAAGTAGAAGAGGAGTATATCTCCTTTACCAAGTAGGATTAAATCACATCTTTCCTGCAGACCTCTATTACAACCTGTCATTGGGCTCAAATACAGTGATGAAAATTCACTGTCTACTACATAAATTGCAATAAGGCTAGTATAGATCTTTATTTTGCCCCAAAGTCAAATTATGGTAGTCTTACAGCTTATTGCCTGTTCAATATTTGAAGTATTTAACCATATTCATTGCTAACAATTTGAAATGCACTGATATTCAACAGAGTAGTCTGGTCTCTCACTCCAACTTTAAGCTTGAGTCTAAACTTGAAAAATGTTCCATGATTTAGGACTTGGGATGTCAAAGTTTGAAAAAAGCATCTAACTCGTAAATAGACTATATCAAGAATTATTTTTAATCTTCTCTACTTCTTCAAACTAGCAATTCTTTCTTGATCACCTATGGCTCTTACCATCCTCTGAATAACTCTGGCTTTATTCTTTTGGCACATGGTTGAATACCAAAAGTTAGTCTGATATTTACAGTTATAAAATCTCGATAAAAAAAATTTCACTTTCCATAAAATGTACAATGATAGACATTTAATTTCTTTCCCAGAAAAAAACATTAAAAGTCCTCCATAGATTAGCCCTACATCAGTTAAGCCCCTAATTTTAAATAAACTAAAGCTGTCTAGAAATAGTAAATTGGTTGACATTAATAAAATGAAAAAATAATGAAAAAAATTAAAGCTGCTTGATCCTTTTACAAAAATAAGATTGAAGAATTGCTAAAAAACAAACCAAAAACTGGCATTCAGAGATTAAAAAGCCGGGTGGCAGGAGACTTCACCAGCTAAATTTCATCCTACCTGAACCCCCTGAAGTTACTGCCAATAGCCTTAAAATGTCACTGGCTTCCATTATCCTAACACTTCTGGTATTGTCTTATCTACTAGCAACTGAGGATCTTCCCTGTTTGCTACCCTTTATTTGTTCTTTGGAGACAAAAGAAGAATTGGGAGACTAATAAAACCAAGTGTCTGCCTTCTGATATCCCTTTCCCTCTTATTCCCTTGACGGATTTCCTTTCCATGCCCCTGTCTGTCCTTTTCAATGAGATTACCAAGTATGGGCAGTTTCTACAAATATGGAAGCAGGGTTGCATAATCTCCTTAATGAAGATAGATGGAAAACCTGGTTTTAAAGGTGTTCACCATATTTTTCTCACTCCTATGTGCTCAAAACTGTATGAAGATTTCCTTGCAGACTCGCCAAAGGAACAAATCTAACCTCTTACAGACCTGAGGCAGTTTGGGAACATCAAATCCACTTCAACTTCCCAACACCTTGTTCATTTTGTGAACATTGTGGAAAAACTCTTAAAAAATCTAATGCTTGGCTTGACTTAATTTCCATTGATCTCTTAAAAGCGTTTTATCTTGTTAGCCACAATAAATTAGTTGAAAAACTTGTCACTGAATTTAATGTGAATCCTTTTCTGGTGAAATTGGTTGCCTCCTCCTTATCAAATAGGTCACAATTAGTTGAATATCTGAACCATCTATATATATTTTTTCCATTAGTGATGTTACTAGCCAAAATGTTTAGGGGGGGGGGTGAGGCTTTTTACCGACTGGCTAGTCATTTTCACTGATTGTTTCTTATCAATAACTAACATAATGTCCATTTTGAATACAATACTTAAAATCACTGCGCAAGTCCGTAAAACTGCTGCATTTACCAACCAAGATTGATATTCCAATATATATCAACTATTTAAGCTAAAACAGCTGTTTTAAAATTTGATCAGATGTATTTGGGGGGAGGGGAGCATTCAAAAGGGACATGGAAGGGGGACCACTTGCCCTCCATTAGCTTTTGACTCTTAAAGAAGGGCACTATAACTTCGGTATCCAATCGCATGTGCCCTCTCCGAAGTCTATGGTACCATTAGATCAATACAACATTAGATCAGTACAGTCTTACTCATTCCTTAAAGGATTCAAATAAAGAATAAACAAGTTTCTTCAACTGAAAGTAAGTAGCAACACTGAAAATTATAATGACATTTTTTTCGTATATGAGGGGAGCTGCCCTTTCCTCAACATTTGCTTGTTACTTTGATTTTTTTTTTGTTTAAAGTATTCCTTGTGTTTCAGTAGTTGTTCTCAAATATTTGGAAAAAAATTCATTCATTTAAAAAAAAAATGTAAGATAAAAATCAATAAATGAATGTTTGACATCTAGTATCTAATGTTTGGATTGACCAGCTTGCCTGTATTATCAATCACATTTGTCTATTATAATTCTGTTTATATAATTTCTATTAAATATTATAATTATAACATATTATATTATAATTTCTATTATAATTTCTGTTTGGAGTTGTAATAACCATTTTTTGAAAGTAAATCTTATCCTGTCCTAATGCTTTTGTATACCAAAATGGCAGCATTGAAAATCTAATAAAAAATGTTTGATTTTAATTACTAGATTACCCAGCAAAATTTACTAGATCATAAGTAATGGTCGAGTATAATCATCTATAGTGCTATATTTCTTGTGTGCAGTGTGATATAATGCTTATTCAGAGGGGGGATTTCACTGGAGGGATAGGAATCCCATTTCTCCCCAAAAATTATTCAACATAATTTTTCTATAAAAATATGGAACTAGGCGGTCTAAAAATACATTTGGTTTTCAGATTCCTCTGCTCTTTCAAAAAGTATTTTACTTCCCTTTTAAAGTATGCAGGTATGTCTCCTGACTCAACTTGTCCATAATTTATTTATTTGTCGTTTTTTTATATTTCTTTTAGATATATCAGTACCTGAGATATTACACTAACCCCAATGAACAAAGGTGGATTGTCCGAATTTTATTTATCGTGCCAATTTTCTCATTCACCTCCTGGCTGAGTCTGCTCTGCTTTAATATTAATAATTACTATGTCTACTTCGATTCTGTTCGTGATTGTTATGAAGGTAAGCTCCAACACGAAGCTCCAATACTTTTCGAATTGGAAGTCGTGGCAAAAATATTCGTAATTTTTCCTTGTTTTCAGTGGCTAGAAATTTTCTCATTTTCTTTTTCGGTTTTTTTGCAGTTTTATTGCTTTTGTGCCACATATATCATATATCACATGCCACATATATGTGCCGCATTTATTGCTTTCGTGCCAATATATCTAAGAAGCTGGTTCAGATGAACAGACTTTTGCAATTTCCCAGCATCCTGAGAATTTTGTAGAGCTACTAGCACTTTAATCACCAATCCCCTCCCCGTACTATATGTTCTACTATGTTCGAACGAGCAACTGTGTATGTCTTTATTTTTCCTTGAAAACAACTCTATATTTTTTCTTTTTAAATCGGCAAGATGGGGTTTTCTGGCCTAAAATCACAATATAGCTAGATTTTGAGTTTGTGATAATTCGTGAAGAGCCTTAATTTCGAAACAGGTTTTTCATGTAATTGTAACATAGTAACAAATCTCTACTTTTTTTTATTGTTAGTTTGTATAAAAAAAAAAAAAAAATGCCCTTAAGAAAATCCAAGAAACTCAAATTTACTTGTTAAAAATGATAATTCTTTTGAACACGGAGAAATTGTTGTCCAATCACCTGAACCAACAAACTTGATGTGACAAGACCAAACCAAGCAGCTATAGCAGAGGATATTGAAAAAATTTCCGATGTAATGATAAGCAAAAATGGAAAAATAAGATATATGCGAATAGAAGATATGTGACAACTAAGATCCCAATGAATCAAAACGAAAGGTAAGAACAAAGAAATATGTGTTTAGAAAACAAGCAACAGCAGGAATCACAACTCGTTTTGGTATTGATGACATCTTGCAAAGAACTAGATACGACATGAGTTTGAGAAAATTCGTTAAGAGCCTTAAATTAAAAAAAAACAGATTTTTCATGTAAGTGTAACATAGTAAAGAATCTCTACTTTTTTATTCTAATTTTGTATTACAATAAAAAATGCCTTTTTGGACTGCCCAAAAAATGTGGTTTCATATTTTTTAAAAATGACAATTCACTAGAATAAGAAGTAATTTAGTCAAAAGATGGAGGCTGGCAAAACGGGAGATTTTGAATAAATTAGGCTGGAGGATGAGCGTGCGTAGCTGTGTTGTCCTCAGGCGGCTTCGTAATGCGTTGAGTTGTTAGTAATAGTAATAGTGGTGATCTACTCCTGACAAAAATTGCAAAATTGAACTCGAAACCTCTACAGTAGGGTTCTCCGATATGCCGAATCTGATTTTCATTAAGATCATTTAATATTTTTACATTGTTTTCTCCCTTTTTCAAAAATTGGAAAAAATTTCTCAGGCTCAAGTATCATGAAACTTGATGGATTTTATCTATTTTGAATAAGGGTTAAAATCCATTTCTTTTCATGTATCCATTGTTATCAAGATTCTGTTTCTTAGAGTTTCGGTTATTATTGAGCCACATTGCTCTTTACTTACAGTTTGTTACCACAAACTCTTTGAAAATATCTCTTTAACATCAACGGTTGATTTTCTTACCACAGGCCAACGTCTTAATATTACTACGAAGAAAGGAGAAAATGGAAACCACTAATTTTTTAGCCATAAGAGATGTATTAAGGTTTAGGAGGTGCCTGTGATCTCATTCCTGTTACTCAATTCCAGTCAGAGAAAAAGAGATAGTAGAAGTTGTGTCCCAAAAAAGCTTCTTATTTTGCTAAGATTTACTAATATTTTCACCCTACTATAATGGTATTGACTACATAAATTTGGTGGCAGCTGTCTTATGTCCAAGGGAAATGATCTTTTTAAGAAACTGTAATTTTTTTCATGAACTGGAAAAATAGAAATGGGAAAATCGAATAATCGGAGCTCCATACTTTCCATAAGAAATTCTTCGGCTAAACCCACGCCACTTTTTCGTAGGAAATCAAAATCTCTAGCCAAAGAGAAAAAAAAAAAGCAAAATACGATGAATAGGAAAATACAGTGTTCCCTCCATTAGACAAAAAAAAAATGGTGTCTAAAAATATATATTTTTTTTGTGCTTTCATTAGTCCAATCCAACGACATCCTTACGTTTATCTCTAATGATAAGCTGCATGTCATACACAAGACTATAAAAAAACTTTAAGTGTGTCAAGTGCTCAATATACCTTATTCACTAATTTCGTATCAGTATCAACATATTATATCGTATCACATATCAGTATCACATATTGCAACACTATCAGCAACCTAGTGAGGATTAAATTCCGGTAATAAACAACATTTTAAGCCCTAAGGTTAGAAGAAGTATTTGTTTAATATTATATGAAAACCTCCACCGGGTGCAGTTTTCAAACAATATCCAATTGTAGAATCCCCCTGCCTGAAAAAAAATCCCTGAAATAGAATTCTAAGTCCTGGGTCAGAAATATCAGGGCTATGTACTTTTGACAAAGGTTTTGGAACACCTTATAGCAGGGACATATACTGGAGGAGGCTCGGGCCCAACCCCTCCCCTTAAAGTCGAAAATTTCCTGAATTTCTTGGCACTTCTTATTCAAATTGTCAAGAAAATTTTTTGTTTTATAATTGACCCCTCTCTCGAAAAACATTGTGCTTACGTGCCTGTCAGTTTTTTGGACCCTTAACTTAAGCCCTAAGGTTAGAAGAAGTTACCAAATAACACAAACTATTTTTAATTCAATGGGAATTAGACTAATCGTGGTGGCAGTGATAGCTGCCACCTGGTAAAAGACGAACACGTTCCTTAGCAACAAAACGTAATATTCAAGTATAAGTACCTTGTTACAAGCATTTACTGCTTGTATGAAATCAAATAACCCTGACATTTGGTTCAATTGGTTGGATGGAAAATTTTATGGGCTATAATTGACAGTCTTATTTTCTTACATCGATGACTCCGGAGACAACAGTTATGGTGGGAAATCTCAAGCTGAAAGCAATGGAGGTGAGGTTACAACTAGAATTATATAGCATTTGGTTTCGATTTTAATTTTTTTATAGCTATATAGATGTAATCCAAACCTGATCCACGGGTCAGCCAATAAAAAGTGTTACTAAAATTATTATATATTTATGTTCACCCCCGATCAAAAGTTACACACCAGAAAAAATGGCTAAGATGCCGTTTGGTAAGTCCATTTCCATGTTGTCAGGTTAATCAATTTCTGGTTTGAAACAATGTATAATTTTTAACAAAAACTCCTTTAGGTAGCTGATTTAGATCCAGAGACAAGACTCAGCATATATAAAAAAATATTAATAATGTCCAAATATATATTTAATGCCGCAAGTATGTACTCCTCGGGTGAAATTGCATATTTATGGTTACCCCCCATCATAAGCTGTACGTCATACACCAAATAAAATGAAAACAGTAATGCACCGAAAGCTGAATATATCATATTCATCACTTTTCCAGGAAAAAATAATTGTACAAGTCCAAAAATAATAAAGATTATTAAAACGCTGAAAAGTATGCCACCAAACGTTGTAAAATCATATTTCGTTTGCATGGCAAATAGGATAAGAGCAAGGCAGACGGCAATACAGGCCGCAACTGCTATAAAAATTTCATCAGCACTGTATCTAGCGCTTGTAGCACCAAGCAAAAAGCCCATATTGAGTGTGAACAACCCAAGAATAATATAGTTCCAAGGATATTTCTTTCTGGCTTCTTCCCAGCATATAAGAACAATTGCAATTACGATATGAACTATCAAAGCTATCCAAACTAGGTATGGGTGTACTACTACAAATTGTCGTACTGCGGGTATATAAACAAACAATGAAAGAATACCAAGACTCAGAATTAATTGACACATTACGATTCCAAATACCTTTTTTATGAAGCCATGTCTTATTTTACGACTTGAGAAGCTAATGTCTTCGTAATCACCAAGTTCAACAGATTTCGTCATAATTGTCAAAGAATTGCTAACAGCTTCTCCAAACTGCAAGTGTCTTGTGTTAGGTAAAAATTGAATTTATGATATAAATTGATCTTTAATAATTGAGAAAAATAGTAGTATATTTTGTATTCTCAAAATAGAAGAAATACTTTTGCTTTTTTATACTAGTCGGATATTCCCTTATGTAAAGTAATTTTTAAGAACCCAATTTCGGAATTTCTTAGAGAATGCTGATCATGGCTAAGGAAGATTTGAACGAACAAATAAACGTTCAAATGGGCACAAATCTTTTTATTTGGACTCTGATAACAGACACAAAAGTATAGATATTTCTTTCGAAATATCTATACTTTTTGCCTGTTTTCAATGTCCAACTAAATGGATTTATCCCTATTTGGACGTTAATTTGTTTGACACAGAAAGGGAGGATGGTCCGAGAAAAGGATGTCTAATTTAAGGTAATACGTTGAAAATAAAAAGATTAGGAGAATAGTGGTTCGGCACGGCATTTAGGGGGGGGGGATCAAACATTCTTTTTAAGGTTTAGACTATGAAAAATCGATTTACGATTTTTGAATTACTAGTATCTTTAATTTTGACTCTCTTTTGACAAAATTAGCTCAAATACCACTTTCTTTTTATGAAGCCATGTCTTATTTCACGACTTGAGAAGCTAATGTCTTCGTAATCACCAAGTTGAACACATTTCATCATAAGTGTCAAAGAATGGCTGATGCAGTGCAACAGCTTCCCCAAACTGCAAGTGTTTCGTATTAGGTAAAAATTGAGTTTATGATAGAAATTTATCTTTAATAATTGAGAAAAATAGTAGTATATTTTGTATTCCCAAACTAGAAGAAATATTTTTACTTTTTTATATTAGTCTGATATTCCCTTATGTAAAGTAATTTTTAAGAACCCAATTTTGGAATTTCTTAGAGAATGCTGATCATGGCTAGGGAAGATTTGAATGAACAAATAAACGTTCAAATGGACATAAATCTGTCCTGTGGTGGCGCAGTGGATTTGACCTTAGCTTGGTAATACGGGACCCAGAGATCGAATCATGCTGCAGGAATGCACTGCAGGGCCGACGCAGGGACCTTAGTAGTCAAGAAGCGTCGTTAATTCTTAAATAATGGACATAAATCTTTTTATTTGGACTCTGATAATAGGCACAAAAGTATAGATATTTCTTTCGAAATATCTATACTTTTTGCCTGTTTTCACTGTACAACTAAATGGATTTATCCCTAGTTGAACGTTTATTTGTTCGTCACAGAAAGACAGGGTTGTTTGAGAAAAGGATGTCTAATTTAAGGTAATACATTGAAAATAAAAAGATTTAGAGAATAGTGGTTCGCCGTGGCACTGGAGGGGGTCAAACATCCCTTTTAAGGTTTAGACTATGAAAAATCGATTGACGATTTTTGAATTCCTAGTATCTGTAATTTTGACTCTCTTTTGACAAAATTAGCTCAGATACCACTTTCTTGCAGTTAGGTCCTTTTGTTACTTAACATGATATGGCGATTTCCTTTCAGTCGAGCCCTTTTAAGTTAGCACGATCACTGAAAACTGAACTTGCTTTGGTTAGTTGGATGTGCAAGCTAACTGAGTACTCGGGGCATTAGTTTTGGAGATAAACGTAATTATGTTGTATTGGACTAATGAAAACGTATAACATTCAATATATTTTTAGATAATTTTTTTTTGGTCTTATGGAAGAACAGTGTATTTTTCTGTTCACAAAAAATATTACCATGTTATGTATATTCTCGGAAAGATGCCAAAAAAGCGCCCGGAAACAAATCCTTGATTGATTTACCATATGAATACCATATAAATGAGAGATTGATTGCACAAATGACTTTTTATAATGTAGTAACACCTAACACAAAATGAACAGCGTCTCAGAAACAATACATTGATTGCCTAGAATGTATTTCTAAGAACGTAATTTCATCAATGACTTGCTATCTCAATCAAACAACTTAGAAGCTGAAAATGCTGTTGGCTCAGTTGTTATCTCAAACGACCAGATGTGAGGGCTGTCACAGAACGGACTGTATTGTTTCACTGACATCATGAATGATTCCGTAATACAAGATTACCATTGAATTTACGAATAGTTGAAAATAATTTCTACCTGGAAAGGTTTCGCGGGATTGGCTGCCACCTCAGCCCGACAAATTGATAAATTTTGACCATTTTAGATTTTGTATTTTTGTTCCCCTTCTTTTTCCTTTCAAAAAGCTGATTATTGTTATTTTAATTTAGTTCTACTTTCATGTAATGCCTGTACTGCCTGAACATGTAAATGCCTTTCTTTTAATGATTTTTGTATGCGGTCATTTTAGCTTTTAAAATTTCACTCTTGGCTGTTTTTTTTTCTGAATCTTAATTTTTTGTAGTTTTCTAATATATTCCATGGTCCTAAAGTTCCTCTTTACCCCGTTTTCCATTTAGTCTGTCGTCTAGTTTCCATTCTTATTTTCTTTGTCGTATATTCTACTTAATTTTTATTACCTAAATTTGTCATTTTATTAAGTAATTCTATTCTTCATTTAGTCCCATTAAGGGTCAGACTTTAGAAATTGTGTTTATAGGCAAACAAATCCTTATTCCATTTTTTTCAGCCAGAATTTCAGCTCTTAAAAGGAAACTAGAACTTTATTTTCTCCTTACATGAGCCCCCTCTTAAGTTTATACGACAACCTCTTATATAAAAACCTTATATGAGTAGTATCCTGTTTGTGAGTTTAAAGTCAGCCCTATCCTGGTGTGCTATCTGGGTCACTAACCTCTCGTATATTTGTATGTACTTTAAGTGGGACTCTATCCCAATGTGCTGTTGGAGACATCGGGTCTGTCGTGTATCTGATATTATGTAATTATTTCTGGTTGATATGGAAATTTCTGGAAGCATTATTATCTGAGTTTCGTTTGCCATTTATGTTGTTCAGTAATTGAAGTGAGCTTGAAGTGACATGATGAATGATAAACGAAGTTTTGATATAGATTCTAACATAAAATCTAAAGAGGTCTTTCTGTACTCTAATGGTATCGAGCCGATTGTTGATTTTTGGTAATTATGACTTGATACAATGAGGTATCTTTTTTGCAATATAGTGGTCCTGAGCACATCTATTTTCCATTACCGGGGCTTGTGCATGATTTTAGATCCCGAAATTCCCATCCAGGATCGGATATCCTCAACCAGGGTCCTGTTTCCCCTTTCAGGGCCAACTGTCCCACTCCAGGCCCCCAATGCCGCATCCCCTCAAATTTTGTGCTTCCTACCCCCAATTGTTTTTATTTTTTCAACTTTTTTTTACATTTCTTAAAATCACACTAAAATTATTAGAAATACATTCTAAGGCAATCAATGCATTGTTTTTGGGACGCTGGCCAACTGATATTAAGTGTCACAATATCGTAACAAGTCAATTTTGCAATCGATATACTCAATTGGTATTGGATTTTTGGTCAATACTACCATTGATTTGTTTCCGGGTACTTTTTTGGCATCATTCCAAGAATGCGCAAACCGGTTTCAAAGAATTTCAAGAATGACGCGTTATTGCACAAACGTAAATGTTCTCGGTGAAACAATAATATGAATCCAAGCGGGCCCATTTCATGATTTTCAAGAATTTCTTGGTATGTTTCCGAGAATTTCAAGAATGATACGTCTTTTGGCATTCGTACTTTGGAGAGAACTGTGCGAGAGAACATTACAAAACTTCACTCAAACGTAAAATCCACAAAATTATAAAAATAAGGTGGTCCAAAGGTTGTTTACCCTCTTTCTTTCTTATTTTGGAGAATACTTATCTAGCTGCGGAAACAATCAATGACATTTATACCTGAAAGTTCTTTCGTGAGTACATGTGCATTAACATGGTCGTTCAAAGGGTCTAGACAAGTTGCCTAGGCACTTTGAACGGGAAGGAGCGTATCCAAGATTTTTTTCTATAAGAGGATTGCGTTGGTAATTTACTAGTTCACATAAAATTTTCAGGGAGAATTGAGGTTAATTTTGTCCTAGGCTTCACAACCCCTATGTATGGCCCCGTAACTAAGAAAGTTCGTTGATACTGCTGTTCAGCTATAGAACAGAGAAAACTATCTCCTTCTCTTATCTATTTTTTCGTTTGTGGGAGGGCTAAAGAATTTTTTTAAATATATTAATATCCAAAAATATTTTTGTGTGAACCATACGTGACAGTCTGTTGTTATAGTGCAATTATAAAACACAGGGACACCTCTAACCCTGTTTTTCTTCTTTTTTGCACTTGAAATGTCACTTCTTTTCATTTTCTTTTTTGTTTCTAGTTCAACACCTCTATTTGAAATTTCGCTTCTTCAGTCTTATTTCCTTGTTCTCTGGTGTAGCATAACTCTTAGCACAAAGACCCTAATGCTTGGTTCTCCAAATGCGACATCCAAAATCTCAACTTGAATTTCAAACCAGAGAATAACTAAAATTTTCTGAAAATATCAGCAACACTACATATAATAATATATTTAATTTCTTACTTATTGACTAACAATACTTATTAAAGACCTATATTCCTCTATTGAACAGTCTGATGTGTGGCACAGCTCTTAATGCGCTAATGCTTATTTATTCTCAAATACGATATTAAAAACCACTATGTAAACTTCAAACCATCTTTTTTGAAACAAAGACAAATACCCCGAAGAGGATTGACTAAGTATAAAAGCTGTCCTGGCATTGCAAGATTTTTGTATATCATCCTTTTCCCATAAGCTCATCTCTCTGTTAGTATTCCCGGAAGGGAAACCATATAGAACAACATTGCAAAGTGGCCTCGAGGAGTGACACTTCTCGAGGAAATTACGGTTTAGTTATCAGAACGGTATTGTAATATAGCCATGAGTAGTGGCACTACTCGAAGGAATTGCGGTCTTGTAAACAGGACGGTATTGCAAGATGGCCTTGAGGGATGGAAATTGTCGAAGAAATTACGGTGTAGTAAATAGAACGGCATTGCAATATGGCCTTGAGGAGTGGCACCCCTCGAAGTAATTATGGTCTGTTAAAAAGAATAGTATTACGAAGTCACCTTCAGGAGCGGTACTTCTCGAAGAAATTGAGGTCTAACAATTAGAACAATACTCCAAGGTGGCCTTGAGGTGTGTCACTCCTCGAAGGAATAATAGTCAAGTAAATAGAATGGCATAGCGTTAGATTCCAAGGAAAACTTGTTCTTGAATCTTGTTTTTTTTTCGAGGGCTTTAACAAACTCCTTTGGAGTGTTTAACAAACTCTGTTAGGATAAAGGTAGATTTAATTGAAAGGGTTTATGTAAGTTCTATCACAGTTTTAGTTCTCCAGTTATTCTCGCCCTTTCCAATGCTAACACATTCTTGTACCCTGTGAGTGGCATAATTCTGATATGGTAAAGTTTCATTGCGTTTACAGCGATGGTATATTATTAGTAAATTAGTGGATAGGTTTGATCTTACTGATGTACAATCTCAAATAAATAGTTTTATTGATGACTTATGCGTGGGAAACTTGATTTTTCTGTTTATAACCCCAAATTGCATTTTTATTCTTCGTGAAGTTGGCTAAGAAATTTTCCTGCTTATAGTGTTCAATGCTTATTATTTTTGTGTTGCTTTTTTTTGCTTTCTTCTATCTTCACTTTTTGTACTCCATGGTGTCGAGTTTTCTTTTTTTGGGCAATAAATTTATATTGTTATTATTACATCACACTTATCCTGATCAGTTGTATTTATTTATTTAAGAATTAACGACGCTTCTTGACTACTATGGTCCCTGCGTCGGCCCTGCAGTGCATTCCTGCAGCGTGATTCGATCTCTGGGTCCCGTATTACCAATCTAAGCTCAAATCCACTGCGCCACCACAGGACGATCAGTTATAAGTTTTCTTATACATTATTCTTTTGAATCTCAATGCCAAATTTTTTAATGGATTTTTTGGCTACCACTTTTCCATTCTTTTGGACAGTCTCATGAGAGAATTCACCGAACCAAAATCAGAACAAAAATCAGGCCCATTGGCATCACAGTTGCAAAGACCAGAATCTCTGCATAATTCTGACCTCAAAAAGATTATACCCCTCGCTCTACTTAAATAAAACTACGAAATCTATTTTTTTTGCGTTTTTCACATCAATTATAACCTTCCACACTTAAACACGTTGTTTCACAGCAGCCTGAGTTGAAAATACACAAAATCATTATAGTCATCACTCAAGTATATCACATTCCTCATAAGCCAACTAACCTGTTGTAGCAAAGTGGATTGGTGCTCTGTTTGGCAATACGGAGCACACGGGTTCAATCCCTGCTGCAGCAATGTTGGATGACAAGCTTGCTACTTATCCCTGTAAAAACACTCAGCAACTGAAATATCGACTCGACTCTCTATGCGCCAGTAACGGCTTAGGAGGATCTTTATTTGTTTTATTCATAAGCCAACTATTTACCAACTTGAAACATGAAATGGAGTATCTTTCAGTATTCAAGTTGTCGTGAAAAAAGAATGGATTTGCCATGCACCTGAACTTATCCGCACAATTTTGCTACCTCAGGTCTATTCTGAAATTTTTCTGAGGTTCTCATCATCCCAGTCTGACTTCATAGCTCCGTCAATTACTTTGTAACAGTTCATAAACCCATAGATCTTATATACTGCTCCATCAATCGAAATAAAAATTTTAAAAATAGTTCACTAACCTCCATATAATGCCAATCAATACAACAAACTTTATACTAGTTTTACAGTCTTGGGTTGGGAGTGGTTTACAATAATATGGCTTCCAACTGCGCCATTTATGCTCTTTCTTGAGCACGGTTCATAAAGTGTAAAAAAAAAGAGTCTACATCTCTCCTGCTTCTTAACGAATAGCAATTGTCCATAGCTTAGGTTACTGCTGAAAACCCAGAACTTTTCACTTACAGGCGCTGACTGATGTTACCAAAAAGCTGAATGGAAACTAGAAACGTTAAAATCGTCCTAAACCGCAGAAGATGCAATAGAAAAAATCTGGCTGAACTCTAGTTCAGTTTTTTTTTTACCATACAGTTCGGTTTGCAGCCGCTATTTTGTATTTTGTGCAGCTACTGTGGTATCAAAGATATTCAAGTTTATTTAGTTCAAATATTGCAATTTTTTGTTGCATTTGCCAAAAAAAGTTCGTTGGTTTTTGGCGGCTTATAGCATAGGTTGCTTGGCCAGGTAAAGCCTCAATCTCTAAAAATATGTTTCCACTAACCTGGGTGTTTCTCACCCTCTATCTGGGTATTCGTCGCAGTGTTTTCGTTTTCTTTTGTTTTGGCTGTTATTGATTCTGCTGTATATGTGTGTTTTCCTCTCGTTTGTGTTTGCACCTCACTTATTAACTGGTAACGCGGGGTAGAAATAAATTATTATCATTATTGATGGATTAAATTCGGCTCGGAGTAAACATTTTCCAAGAAGTTATCGCTAGCTGTGATCTCTTGGTGTTGGAAGAAAGACGAATTCTAATATGATATATTAATCCAATTCCTGTCACCTTGAGCTTTGCGAAGCAATTGTTGGTTGCCTTTGGACTGATTTGAGCATGTATTCCTTTAATTTTACCTAGTCATCTTGAAGCCATCTTGAAGCCATCTCGACACAAAGTTGGCGGCAGTTTAGTTCTGATTTGCTGGCGTTATTTACCTTTCTAACAAAATGAATGATAATATAAGACTAGGATTTGACATTTCTTTTTGTATTTATTGTATATTTTTGCATTATTTTGATTTTTTTTAGTTTGATAATAGCACGTATTATTTATTTTAGAATTAACTTTTGAAACATAGTATTTTTGTTTTCAGCATTCGTCATTTATAACTTTTTGGCGTTGTGCTATGAGTATTTGGGTGGAGAAGGAAACATAATGAGTGAGATTAGAGGAAAACCTATAAGGTATTTTCTTTTTTTACTTCGCAAGGAAAACTATTATAATAGTAGAATGTCTACAAAAAGTTATATCCACCGATAAACAATGTGGAATTTTCCGATAAGAAGCTTAAATATGACTAAAGGTTAATGGATTGCTTGTAAAATAGATAAAAGAAAAACATTTGGATCTATATTAAATTTTAATGTGTTTTTTTTGTGCAAATGTCGAGAATATTATAACTAGCAGTAAATCCTGTCAGGAGACAGACATACAAAAATAGAAGTCCCCCTCCCCCCAAAAAAGCTATGTTAGATTCTTTTTAACTCGATCCCCTAGCAATGTTTAAAAAAGATGGACCTATTAAACTCTTAAACTTTCAAAATACTAGTTTACGAAGAAAAAAAATCCGCCCCTCCCTTAATGGAATTATGAATGCATATGCAAGTCTAATGTTTAATTTCTTCTTCGCAAATCTAAAGTTTCTCAAAAAGGAATATATTCTCAATATCTTGCTTTTAACTCAATATTTGTCTTTTTACTGGGGGGTGGAAAGCAATGTCCCTCCTCTAGATTATGAAAATTCCTTTTTTTGGTGTTTTCATTGAAAAAAATTAAAAAAGTAACTCGACCCCAACTAAATTTTGAAAAATACCTGCTTGTGCATCTCCATTAAAAAAAGAGGAAAAATCATTGTCCTTCCCCACTACATCTCCTTGCATTGGCGCCCCTATTGGCAGTGCTTTATTTAATAGCTTATTATTTTCAAAAGATGACTAGATGAAGAAACTGAAAATCAGAAACAGTAAGTCCTTCTTAGATACTAGTCAGAGAGTAAAATTAAACAGTGCTTTTTCTCTAACCGGGTGGTTAGCGCTCCAGACTTGAAATCCTGAGGTTAGCGGTTCAAGTCCTTGTGTTGCTGGTTATTTGGTTTGAAATGTAGTCGTTGGTGTTACTGTAAGCTCAGCCAGAGTCGATCCAGTTCTAAATGGATATCTGGAGTGATCTCGGGGAATAACATGGGAAATGTAGCACGATTTGCTTGATTATTTCACTCCCGTCCGAGACAGTGAATCACGAGATTCACTTTCACACTTCGTTAGTGAATCACGAGATTCACTCACGGGCGGGTACCCGCCCAACGCAGACCATTTGCGAGCATACGAAAAAGTTATTCTTATTTTACTCTTCCATAAGGAAACTTTTTGGACTGAAACGAAAACAAGTACAATGCCTGAAAAGATCAACTCCGAGATTGAACTCCCAACCCTGACAATGGGAGTCGGATGGCTTAAAGGCTGAGCCAAACGGGGCTATTAATTGTTTTTCACTTGGGGTTATTTACATATAAAATAAATCTGAGAAGTGCAGTAAATACTATCTGGGCAATTTTTATCTAATTAAAAAAGGCTTCAAAAGCTACGATGGAAGAGTATTCAAACATATTTCACGTTCGAGATCCTCTTGAACATTTCGGGACAGAGTTTTCCAGTATATCTCATACTCTGTGGTGTCAGAATGTGTATCAATCATGGACAAAAGGGATATAAAACATATCGAAATGAGCAATTTTTTTTATTACCGATAAGTTTGGTATTTGTTCTCTTCTATCTTCTAAAAATCATCGTCGTTCTCTTCTAAAGATATTTTATAAATATTGCAGGTTAAAAGTGAGCTTATTTAGGACTTGTGATACTTACAAAAGATATTTAAAAAACTAAAATTTAGCTTAAGAAGTGATCATCTTGTGATTACCTATCAGTTTTAATTCTTATGTTCATTTAATATATATGAATTCATCGTTTCAGTAAATTGATTCTAATAAATATGGCAACACTTTCTGCTAACAGACATCATCATCATCAAGAATGAAGAGTTTTAAGGTATACCCAACAACTAACCTTTTTTTATAACATTGAAGGATTGGCCAGTTGAACACATATGTTGAATTTTCTTTATCTGTGATATAAACATATCATGGAAGGGTATTCAAATACATCAAGATATGCTCCAACATATATTTCTGCAGCAAATTTATTTAATTGTGTTTTTTCTTAAAAAGGGGACAAGAGCCCAACATATCATATATCAAACATATCATGCATAACACATCATATCATGCATAAACATATCATAAACATAAACATAAATAAACATAAAACATGCATAAACATAAACATATCATGCATAAACATATATCATACATAAACATATCATATATCAAACATATCATGGAAGGGTATTCAAATACATCAAGATATACTCCAACATCTATTTCTGCAGTAAATTTATTTAATTGTGTTTTTTCTTAAAAAGGGGACAAGCGCCCTGAGGCATGAGTACATAATAAACCAATTTCCACTGATAAATCATACAGAATTTTATGATAAGAAGTGTAAATATTTGACGTTTATAGTTGCAGGTGGTTATCTATGACAAAGAAAAACAAAATATCAATTCTGTGATTCAGTTTGAATTAGAAAAAATGTAGTTGATGGATTTTTAACATCAACTGTAAAAATAGCCAAAATCCACATGCTTCTTGGAAGTTATGTAGAATTTTCGTGTCATTTCATGTCATTGAAACAAAAGGATATATGTTAGGGGGTATAAAAAACGGGAATTTTTTATGATAATTTTGGTTGAGCCTCTATACACAAGTAACGTCCGTGCAGAATTTCACCACCTAGGATAGTGTCTTCTGTTCCGGAAGTCCCCCCCCCCCAAAAAAAAAACTATGTTAGATTTTTTGTAACTCGATCCTCTAGCAATGATAAAAAAAAGATGGACCTATTAAACTCTAAATCTGGAAAATAATAGTTTACGAATAAAACAAAATCGGCACTTTGTTTTTTTTTTTGTCAAATGTCACAGTACTGTGCGGTAGTGTGAACAAGTTGTGCCTATGTATGGTTAGTTACTGTTTGTTATTTTATACAACATGGACATATTTTATTTCCTGGCAAAGAGCCTGAAATTACCCAAAAATCGACAAACACTTTTTTTTTTTATTTAGCTAACATATATCAAACATAAATCAGAACTATCATACATTCTCATACTATTAGCTTTAAGAATTAAGAAATAAGTATTCAAAATTTAAAGTACTAAAATGGATGTTTTGTCAGGTCTTTAGGTTTTGTACTGTCTCTTACCTAAATTCAGGTATGGTCTTTCTAAATTTCAGAAATGAACGAATAAATCCATCTCATTTTTTTATTACCACACACTTTCTTTGCGGCCACCGTAACCAGTTTTACTGTTCTTTCCACAGCTTGTATGTTGCATAGGAGCTTCTTAAAAGTCCAGTTGGCATACTTTTAAATCTTCTGTAGTCAAATTTGGCTATGGAGCCTTTCGAGGGGGAATAAGTGTATTGTATTTCCATTTTGAATTGTATATTGTATTGTATTGAATAAACTTCTTCTTCTTCTTCTTCTTCAAATCCTTCAGTATTAATGGTGGCGTTATTCCACAGGACGATCAGTCAGTTAGTTCGATGTAGTCGTTTGCTTCGAAGCTTATTTTTGAAATATCGGACTTCCTAATCCTAACGTGTCCAACCGTCTCGCCTGATTCTCGTGCTTTCAAGACTCATCTAATGCCATGGACTCTGGTATATGCTCTCTTATTATTCAGCATCGCGAGCAGAATGTTTTCTGGAGGTGCGAAAAAAACCTTCCAAGAAATGACTGGGTCGATGAAGTTGCGGTTCCAATCAACCGCAAAAACCAAAAAGTCATCCAAGCATCTGGATGACTGAATGCAATGGTAAAGATGCCGAACTCCATCCTTAATTGCATTATTGATTTTGATGCAGAACTAAGATGGCACATACACCCTGATAACGAACTCTACTGTGGTACGTAAGTTGTATCATGGTTCCGTGGTAGAAACATGCAGTCTTAATATCCTATCTACAGTTGTCAAACAGCGGGACATATTTAGGGGACCTGGATGGCGCTTGGACAGACCTGGAATACACATGCCTGAGCTATTGGCGAGAGAAATATCCCTCAGAATACTTCTGGTCCGTACTCAAAGTGGATATGTCATCTGATGGCAAGGCGCAGTTAAATGACTCAAATGCTTTGACTGGAAGCAGCTAACACACCTTCTAAGATTTTCTAACGCAACTAGTGTAAGAATTGGGTCCGGAGGTGGGACCATCGAGGGACTCGAACAAGTGACGGAGAAGCAATTTGTCGAAATCTAGTTGACAAACACCCAATTGGATAGGTTTCTTGATCCTCAGTTCAAGACAACGCAGTACCCCATTATGAACTCCAGTATTTAAGACCGTTCCATCACACTCTAGAACAAGAATATGGTTTAAACCTCCGGGCGCTTTTACTGTGATATAGTCGTAAATGCTTTCTAAAATGGCCAGACCTTATCCTGAAGCTGGTGTAACCTGACCAATGTAGCTAGATCCTGGTTCTTTCACCAAGGAATAGTGGATCTCTACTATGTTCTTTGAGTAGCATTTATCATCTTTTTTTCTGTTGGCAATGTTTTGTCATTTTGGCCATCGAAGTAAAGACCTATTCAATGGTCATTGTCAATTCCCGAATTCTCACGTTTAAGCTCTTGCATGCTCAACACTCTCTATCAACATTTTTCTTATCAATCACTAAAATCTATCTTATTCAGTGACCAGAACTACGTCGTGCAGAACGCTTGCAACTATGGCAGCCATTGCTTGAAGTGATACCCAAATCTTTGGCTTTAAGGCGGTATTTATAAGTTTCCTTCGTATTTGCGAAGAGGATGAAGTTGATGGTCTGGGATTGTAGTCGTAGTCATCAAGTTCTGGTTCCTTATCCTTAACCATTGCCTCATCATCTTATAATAACGTCGATGTTGATGAGATCTCATCACCATCAGGCTGTAATGAGCAGGACGCAGTAGATTGAAAACTACGAAAGATTCTTTTGTCTTCCTTTCAGCACCTGCTTGGAGCTTTTTGGTTTCTTGCAAATCGAACGATCCAATGTACATTAGGTGCTGTGTTCTCTGATCAGCAAGAAATGTGTGTTCCTTAAAGGGAACTTTGGATTCCTTCGAGCAATTGCAGTCTGTAAACGTGGAGCACTTACAAGCTGCTATATAAAAAAGAAAGCATTATCTTCTTCTTTTTATTCCTCTTTAGGCTTCTCCACCCTTTCTTTAGTTGCCATGTCTTTCTATATTCTTTTATAAACAACCTTGATATCGATATTTTTCTTGTGATATACAAGGATCATATCAAGAACACTTTTTTTTTTAAAATTGCCAGACTGGAAGCATCAGAATACTGCGTTTGCAGCTTTGCACACAACTTGCTCTGTGATGTAAGAAAATGCAGGTTGCCTGTTCTTAGTTTCCGATCCAAGACGCCAGCTATCGTAAATGCAGTGTTAAATAACATCCTCTTTTGTTGGAAGCATCCTGCCACGATCTGTCGGGGATCCTAAAATTGGGCAGTCTAATCCACCTGGCTTTGAAAATTTTAAAGATTTTACCATATTTTGTGGCTCAATGGTTGATCAAAATATTAATAATGAATAATCGTTCATTAGTGGTTAATGATGGTCTGGAAAATCTGCTGCTAAAATAATTTTTGATAAATCATATTTATATCTAAAAGCGTAATGATGAACAGTGTATTTAGTGATTTTTGGGTAATTTCAGGCTCTTTGCCAGAACAGAATTTATTGTTGGTGGGGTGCCAAATTTTGTACTATAATGAATCATACTTTGGTGCAACTTATACACACTACCGTAGAGTGCTGTATCATTTGATAAAAAAGACCGATTTTGCTAAATTTCTGAAGTTTCACGTTCTTGGCCAGAATCGAAGACATTATCCTACGGTGGTGAAATTTTGTACCGAAGTCACTCATGTAGCCTATAGAGCCAACTTTTCCGCTCTACCCCAAAAGCATCATAAAAATCTGCTTTTTTTGATAACCCCTGATGTATGTCACATTTTAGAATTTTTGGTAGATAAGGTTTTTAATCTTGCAAGAACAGAGATTGCTAAAAAAACAAAAAACAAAAGGCGTACAAATAATATTTAAGTTGTTCAGAATTGAGTTAATTTACTCCATAAATCAAACAATTGAGAAAATAAATAAAAGAAGGTTCATTGCTAATTTTTATTTGAGTATATACAACCACCTGTTAAAAAAACAAGCATAAAAATTCAGCTACCTAGGCAAATCTCCAGCCTTACCAATATTCAAATAAATAATTTGTATACAGGTTAGGTTTGAAACTGCGTTTGGTAGCCTTTTAGCTAGTTAAAAAAAAAAAAAAAAATGAAAAGTTTGAAATTGTAAATACAAAATTTGTCTATTGAATAATTTTTTTAAAGCAAGATTAAAAATCGAAAGCAAGATAGCCTAAAAAATTCTTCTAATAAATATAATTCTGTTATACAAATAAGAAACGTCTTGTATAATTTTCGAATGGCTTCATAACAAGCAATCAATAATTATGAAGAATACTAATATTTAAAACGACAAAACAAAAAGAAAGGGAGAATATACAATATTTTTCAGTCTTTTTGGCGAATTAATGTGCAACGGAAAAAGCTAAAGAATGGAATTGCAAAATTAAATCTTATCCATTAACTATGGTGTGCAATTTAAGACGTATTGAACCTTTTCTGTTGATTATTGTGTTTCTTGTGTTTAGTGTTTTGTGGTTACTGTGCTCTCTTCTTTTGTTTAGTTTCATTTTGTCTTTCTTCTTCTTTTTTGTTGTTATTGTCCTTCTTAGAAAAGACCTGCAAGATAAGCCTGAATTTTGATTTTTTTTTCCAATTTTCTTCATCTTTAACAGTTTCTTCTTTCACCCTTTAATGTTTTCGTCATTAAGGTTTTGCTATTTTTCCTCGCCGTTAAGTTTCCTGTTTTTGATTTAATCTTTGTTTTCAAGAATGTTTAGCCTGCAGTGCCTCAATAATGATCTTTGCTTCTTGTTTTTACTATTTACTATGTTTTCTTCTTCGTTGAATGTTTCCTATTGTTGATTTGATTTTTGCTTTCGAGAATGTTCAGCCAGTAGTGCCTTAATAATGGTCTTTACTGTTTATATTTTTTAGCTTTACAAATCAAGTAAAATACCTATAATATGCATCGATTTCTTGGATATCTTTCCTGTGTTAAGAAACAGTATTCATTAACAGAAAGGAAGAAAGGATGATGAATTGAAAAAAAAGTTATAACAATCTGACGTCAAAATAAAAGTGTGTAAAACAAACATCCATATAAAACTATCACATTGACACATAACGATGACAACTCAATAGTCATTTGTTGAATAATTGGTAGAACCATCGTGTAATAACATTAATAAAATAAAACGAGAAAGAGAGAAAACAAAATATATAATACAAAAATCATGACCTGTCAAATGTACTAAAAACCAATTAAACTAAAAAACTATAAAAAGAAATTAATGTCAATGAAAACACAAAGGTGGAAAATGGAGGAACTGGTAAACGGAATAAGAAGAGGCAAACAATTGCGATATTTATTTATTTTTACTTATAATTTATTCTTTTATTTATTTATATTTTCTTTTATAATTTTTCACTATCTATTTGAGGCATTATTTCATTATTTATGTCGTATGTTCAATATTTATTTGTTTTTCAACAATGTAGGGGACCACATTTTTTTCATCTAGGTGAGGAGTGTCTTAAAACTAACATAAGCGAATGTTCCCACTAAGTTCACTTATTGATTTCTTGAGAGAATATCAACATGTCTGTGTGATTGGATGACGAGATTAGTGACGCAGAAGGTTTATCTTAGTAGCGGGGTCTGCAATTGCGACAAAAAGGTTATAAAAAGTAGTGTTTGAGTCCCTAAATGGCCAGAATTTGGTTGAAACTGGACGATGGATGAGCATAAGTTAATGGAGGTTGAGCAGTAGAGTGTGGCTTAAAGAAAGAAACTTAACTTTGTATCTGAGAAAAAAAAGAAGAAAAAAAGAACTAGCGCCACCTAGTGTTGCCTACCAAAATTATAACGTTAATTATTAAACCATTTTTGTTTGTAGAAAAATTTTTTTTTGTATTTTTATCTTTGATTTAGACGTGTCCAGAAAAAAGGTAATAAAAATGTCCAGTATGTCCACTTTTTTGAACTACCTTAGTTAGGTTTGGGATAGTAGTAGAGTCAGGGTCGTTCATAGGGTGAGTGACGGTTTCATGGACATTAGTTCAAAGCTTTCGGTCTTTGATATGAAGACAAAGACAAAATCTCTAATTGGTGAAAATGTCGGAATAAGTTGGGAATATGAAGCGCCTTTCTTTTTAGATTAATGTCTTCCAAATAACTTTCTCATCGGCTTGGAATAGTTTTGACTGTTTAGACCCTGGCTCCCAACGTCGGGCACATGCCCCATCGCTGGGCCTTGTTAATGTTTTTGTGGGTCGTGGGCAGGACGTGCACCCTTTGGCTGACTTTACTTTAGAGCCTTAATTTTGAAAAAGAAAATTGTTTTTCATGTGAATAAAATTATGTTCGAATGCACTTAAACACCAAAAAAGAGACATGGTAGTATTACGATGACGTTATACACTGTATAAAAAGTGTTTTTCAGACTATATTTTTCATTGGTATAAAATATGCCTAGAGGACGACCCAAAAATGCTACCAAGTTAATAGCCTTTAAGCTTCCTTCAGGTTAATACGTGTACAATTTTTAATAACGTAATCTAAATATAACGAAGAAAGCATCAGGATTTAGAAATGCCTAGTTGGGGTATGATATGACCCAAAATCGGTATGGAAGAGGCCATAAGGAAAAATTTAAAGGAAATTGAAATTTAATGGGAAGGGGTAAAGATTGAATATCTAATCAGTTGGGGTGGAAAAGGAGTGTT
This sequence comes from Artemia franciscana, assembly GCF_032884065.1. Taxonomy (NCBI): domain Eukaryota; kingdom Metazoa; phylum Arthropoda; class Branchiopoda; order Anostraca; family Artemiidae; genus Artemia; species Artemia franciscana. The sequence goes on from NC_088882.1 coordinate 7,739,184, forward strand.
TGCTGTTGTGTTGATCTCAGGCGGCTTGGTGGTGCAGCGAGTTGTTAGTAGAAGTTATTAACTAATACTTTTAACTCGCAGCAAGTTGCGAGTTGTTATTAGTTATTAGTTGTTAGTAGTATTTTGTAAAGTAACATATAATATGATGTACAGCTAAGTATAGGGTGACGAATAATAATAATTACGTATAGTAAATAAAAAATGTAATATAATATAACTCGTATCAGAAAACAGTATATTGTACAGAATAACACATTTGTCTGATTTAGGAGCTCTTGGTTCTACTGCACATGTTGCTTGGTCGGCCGGACATACTCCATTGAGTTCCTACGATTTTGTAAACAAGCTACTCTTCAATTTTGCGCTGTAAAACCCGTCATGGCTTTTGTAATCATTATTCTGAATTCCCAAGGTCTCTACGCTGATGGGGATTGGAGGTAATTTTTATATATATATATTTTCTGTTCTTGGCACTGACATATCCCGTCATGGCTTTTGTAATCATTATTCTGAACTCCCAAGGTCTCTACACTGATAGGGATTGGAGGTAACTTGTATATATATCTATATATATATAAATAAGTTGTCTGTCTGTCAGGTGACGTCATGTTTCTGTGTCGACTGACGTCATGAAGTTAGTTGTCGTCATTTTTGCTATGACGGTGACGTCATTAACGGTATTTAAGACATATGTTCACGGAAAAATGTTTAATTGTAAAATGACTGAAGAACCTACAATGGCAACAGCCGAGGAAGCTGCTCAAAGAGTTTATGCCAAAAAACTTGCTGCTGATAGAGAAAGTAAGAAAAGAAAGCGTTCCGAGGAATCACAAGAACAGCAAGAAAACAGGCTTGCAGCTGATAGAGAAAGTAAGAAAAGAAAGCGTGCCGGGGAATGACAAGAACAGCAAGAAAACAGGCTTGTGGCTAAAGAACGCAAAACCGCGCAGTTAGATGAAAATCCACCTGGACAGCGAGAGTCAAAACATATCAAAACTGAAAATGATAGCGATGATGATTGGGTTTGGGATTTTTACTTGGATAAGGTCATCAATGCCTACCAGATTTAAGTTAAAAAAACAAAGGTTCGTCGATATGTACTTCATAGTGACGCTGAAAAATAAAGAAGAAAAAGAAAACTGAAAAAAGAAAAAAGGTAAAAAACTAAAAAAAAACTAAAAAGAAAAAACACTCAAAGAGAAATTACAGACCGGGACACAAATGACGACCGAGACAGAGGGAATATAAGTGACGGCCGGGAACCTCAAAGAGAAATTACGGACTGGGACACCCGGACACAAATCACGACCGGGACACAGGGACACAACTACAACGGGGACGCCGGGGGCACAGGCGGGATATATAAATGACGACCGGGACACAGGGATTGTTCGAATAGAAATTACAGACCGGGACACCGGGACACAAATGACGACCGGGACACAGGGAATATAAATGACGACCGGGACACAGGGAATATAAATGACGACTGGGACACAGGGACACATCATTAGAATAATGAGGTATAGATCTGAATACGGATTGTTTTTCCCATGGACAATTATATGTTGCATGTTCAAGAGTCAGTAAACCTGACAATCTATTTATATGCACAGACAATGGGACAGTGAAGAATGTTGTATATTCGCATGTTTTACGTAGTTAAAAACATATATTTATATCTATCTCTATTCACAGGTGGGACACAGGGACACAACTACAATGGCGCGTAACTAATATGGTGCGTAACGACTTACGCGCGCGGGGGGGGGCTTGGGGGGCGTGAAGTGCCCCACCAACTAGGTGTAGGGGTGGCGCGAAGCGCCACCCCAACAGCTAGTATATATATATATATATATATATATATATATATATATATATATATATATATATATATATATATATATATATATATATATATATATATATATATATATTCTGTTCTTGGCACTGTCATATCCCGTTATGGCTTTTGCAATTCTTTATCCTGCCTCGCTCTTTGCGCTAAAGTTTTCTATTGTTTCAAAAAGTAGAACTGTGACGAAGAGTCAAACTAAACAAGGGGTAAAAATGGACTTATTTGGACATAGAACTCCATCCGGGCTAAACTCATGCCCGAGCCACATCATGGTCACATCTGTCAATAAGGAAGGCCAAATTTCATGAATGAAAGGGAATTTTTCTTGATTTTATCCTCACATTTGCATTTAAAAAGCGGAAAATTGAAATTGCGAGAAATTAGTTTAAAGAGTTTTCACCAGCACTAATTTGTCTCCAAATGGTCTCTACTAATACTTCGTCCTCCTAACTTTGTCAGATTCCTCTCAAAGATAGAAGAACCGCTATTCTAAGTTTCTGTCTTTTCTTGTTTTAAAAAGTATGCCTTAAACCTTGATTCTGATTGTTCAGTCTAGAAATTTATGTTTGAAAGTTGAATAATGTTCAGCCTTTGAAATTACGAACAACGAACATAATTGACGCTGTAGTCGTGCGTAATTTTGATTTTATCGACAGATGTGACAATAATGTGGCCTAGGCATCAGACTGGATTGAATTCAAAACTTACAGTACTTTCGAGCATCTTTGATCTGAGTAATTCGCTTAAAATATGGGTTGCCTGGGAGTAAGCCGTAAAAGATAACAACAAACACTTATCCAGCAACTTATCAACTGAAATCCTATAGGCAACTACAGGATTCCTATAGATTTTAATGTGCACATGTTGTACCCAGAATAAAAATCCTATAGGCAACTAGGTGAATAACAACACTAATCAACTGCACTCCACTGTAAACATAACTTATGTTAACTGGCTAGCAGGTATAACTTATGCGACAACTAATCAAGGCCGTTTCAAGTAGTAATACTTTTTACCTCTTACGTCCTGTACGTATTTTGAAAGCTCAGAATACGCAATTGTTCTTGTTGGATAAGTAATAATCGAACGTACTATTAGTTTCAAGACATAATTTTAGGCGTACCGGAGATGCACCCCGTCGTCCAACCCTTCATTGTAAACGCAGAATATGAAGTTATGTTGCTTCCTATTAGCAACTACCTTCAATTTGAGTGTAACTTAAACCCCCCCCCCCGCATCAAAAAATTTAGTTTGATCTCCAAAGCTATTCCTGCGAAATACGGATAGGCTGATTGTACAACCTGGGCAAAAATGGTTTCCTTCAGTCTACATCGCTACTTCGTTTGGAGTAGGTTCTAGACCCCCCCCAAGTCCAGATTCTATATCTACATCCCTTCCCAGCACTCCTGAAAGTTTCAAATTTATTCTCAACGCCGTTCCCTGAATATTGCAGATGCGCAATTTTGATCACCTGGTTACAGTTAATAGGCTATCTTGTGAAGAGCCTGGGCAAACTTGGCTTCCTTCAGTCTACATTGCTACTTCGTTTGGAGTAGGTTCTAGACCCCTCCCCAAGTCCAGGTTCTATATCTACATCCTTTCTCAGCACTCCTGAAAGTTTCAAATGTATTCTCAACGCCGTTCCCTTAATATTGCAGATGCGCAGTTTGGATCACCTGGTAACAGTTAGTAGGCTATCTTGTGAATTACCTTGCTAGTTAACCGGGAAAAAATATTAGATCCCATAAAGACTTTAGTGCAAAACGTTAAGGTGGATCAGCGATCAATTTTTTTAGCCCCGCCCCCCAACAGCTGAAATTTTCAAGTCTATTTCCCGGGTCTTTTTTAGATACTGCGAATATCCTATTATTGTTTACTTAGATACATATAGTATCTTTTTATTTATATCATTACTGTACCATGAATAGATTCTAGTCCAACAAGGGCTTAAAGTATCGAAACTTTTTGGTAGATTTGAGATCAAATATGTTTAGTCCTTCACAGACTTTGAGATCCATATGGCACTCTTCCCCCCTTCCAAAAGAAAAAAACCGCGAGTGTTCAGCAACCCTCTAGTTGTTCCCAAGGTAACGCATATATACGATTATGAAAACCTGGCAACGCATAGTGTCTTGATATACCTTGCTTCTTAACCGTGATTAGATTCCTAGTCCTATTGCAGCTTATAGTGCAAAAACCTTTAGATTAATTGACGACAAACCATATATAGCCCCTGTTCAACACAAAATAATTCAACACAAAGCTCCCTTAAACCCTCTGCCTTATTTTTTATAAACTACCTAAAAGTTTCTACAGCCGTTCCTGAAATTTTGCCGATTTAATATTTTGATAACCTGGATGCTAATAGTGTCTTTTGAGTTAGCTTTACCCTGTCCCCCCAAGTCATAGTTCAACGTCCAATTGTTCCTCCTCAACGCTCCGTGAAAGACTTAACTGAATAATTCAAGTTGTTCCCAAATTATTACAGGTGAGGGTCAAAATGTATTTTGCAAAATCCAGGGGTAGGGGGAATTTTGCTGTCCTTTTCAAGTAAAAATACGAAACAAAGATATTTTGCTATGTTTAGGTGGGTTTATATTTAATGCTCTAACCGAAAATACATGTGCAAATGCACTATGCCATAGGAAGCGACAACCTCATTTAAAACTTGCTAGAAATCGTTGCTTTTTATATCTTTTTTTTTCGTACCTTAGAAGTATAACAAAATCATTCTTTTACAAAGAACTGCTCATTAAAAACATTTGCGAACTGGAAACATATTTTTCTTTTTCTTCCATTCTCCTTTAAGATGTATGTTGTGCAACCTAATACCGTTTAAATTAACACGACCAGCTTTACCCCTTTTTCCTCTGTGCATATTTTTTTCTTAATTTCGATCCAACATCAAGGGGGTTACGACTGACCGGATAGCAAAAAAGGGTATAGGATGAAGTTTGGTTGCCCAAAGATTACGTTTGGTCCTTAAAAAGAGCTCTAGGACTTTCTATTTTCAGTCTAATTACCCCCCTCCCAAGTTTCTAAATTATCCCTTCTGTGCGAACAAGCCAGGAGAAAAGTTTTTGTCGCTTTTCTGATCCGGAATCAATATTTGTTTTTATTCTTCCTTCGATATTGGGGTCCCCTTGCCTCTCAGACTTAAGAATGCGAGTTTTGAGTAATCTGTGGAATCTTTTTGGTCCTTTTTTGGGGGAGAGGGTGCCTTGGAATAGTTTTTTCACCATTGAGCTCCTGTTGACCCAAGGACTTACGTCTCATTTGCAAGACAAAATTCTTTTGGCCCATTTCTGGGTTAACCATCCCTCCCTCCACTCCCTTATTGAAACCTTCGATTTTTTTTTTAAATCAAGAGAACGGTCCTGAAAGTTTTGAGCCAATTGCACATCCGATATTAAGTACCCCCCTCCCTTCCTATTATAAAACGTACGTGCAAACGGTTGGTAATTTTCATTGCATACGATCTTTTCCCTTGTGATTACGGGGGTTAAGCCATCCCCGAGGCATGCTCTTTAGTCCTTAGACTATTTCTAACAAAATGGTCAATTCAAAATTAAGATGACTTTCAGCTCTTAAAAATGACACTGGAACTTTCAATTTTCATTCGAATGAGCCCCTCTGAAGTTTCGATGACCAGCCCTTCCATACGAAATTGCCTGGGAAAAAATAATACATTGAAGGCATATGTCTCTGTACTTGGCGGGCCCTAGAGTGATGACTCCGATTAAATATATGCTACATCTGACAATGTGAACGCTTGATAAAGTTCTATTATATAGCCACTACTACTACTGCCAACAACTCATTACAGTACCTGTGGCCAACAAAGCTACATACGCTCCTCCATCATCCCAATCTATTTAAAGCCTCCCTCTTTGCACACTCCCGAGAAGTTTCCATTCCCCTTAAATCATTCAGTACGACATTCTTCCACCCATTTCGGGTGACCTCTATTTCGCTTAGCCCTAGATGGTTGGCCGGCAAAGACAATCTTTGGCAATCTGTCATTCTTCATCGGCAGAACTTGTCCTAGTTATCTCAGCCCTTCTCTCTTTATAGACCTTGAAAGCCTGATTGAACCACATTCTTCTTACTGCTTACTGTTAGAGGCACGGTCAGTCAGACGGATACCGGAACCTACTGAGGGCTATATGTCCACATTAACTATACGCTACATAGGTCAGTGAAGCTATCCACTTGATCGATCTTCTGGTTACCCAGCATCATTTCCTTGCCTATACTCATTCCTAATCTTAGTGACTTATTCTTCTTAGCATTAAGTTTCATTCCTATGCTTCGTTTTGTGCTCTTTAACCCTCCAAAAACTAATTCATTTTTCTAAATTTTCATCTAGGATGCATAACTCAATGCCGTAATCCAAGTCTAGGAAAGTTTTACTTTCCCATTTGATTCCGTATTTTCCCGTTGTCTTTGCTGTGTTCCATCAAAATGATCCATATAAATGGGGATAGAACGCAATCCTCGGATTGCGTTCTATCTCGCAGATTTAATATGAAACCAGCTACCAACTCCATTCCCAACATTAACCGCAACAATGTTCCTCTCATACACAACTCTCATCACTTTAATGTATTTGTCTGGTGTACCAAACAAGGATAGAACCTTCACTAAACCTCTTCTGTCAGCTGAGTCAAACGCTTGCTCATAATCTATAAAACTTAGGACTAAAGGTGATTGATGACACAGGCATTTCTCATTTATTAATATAAGAATGGAAATTTGGTCGACACATCCTCTCCTCTTCCTGAAACCACACCGTTTTTCTCTTAAAATTTTCTTTATTCTTTTCGCTAATTCTTCCTCACAAAATAAATCTTGCTTCACATCCAAACTGTTACAAATTTATTCTATTTTTCTTTTATCTTTTCCGGTAAATCTTTCACGGTTTAGCACATTCTCGAAATGTTCTGTTTATCTCTCTAACTCTTTCCATAGCTCTAATTGTGGCTCCGTTCTTATCTTTAACTGAGACGAGTCTAGATTGAATATTTCCTCTAAATTTATTAAGATACCTCTATATTCTAGTATTATGCTACTTGGCTGCATCTTCTAGAACTTCAGTCATTTTATCCATGTCCTCCACTTCACACCTCCTTAACTCGTATTTTAGTGCTCTATTCACTTTCTTTACATTTATTTTTTTTTCGTATTATATATCACTCAAATAATTCCGATACATGCATATCATCCTCTCTATGAAACATAAAACATTTTCACTAACATTCCTACCTGCGTTTCTAAACTCTTCCTTAAGACGCCATCACTGACTTCAACATGAGCTAAGAGCTCATATGGCACTTGGGACGAGGTCGGAAGAGCCAAGAGCTCATGTGGTATGAGCTCTAGCAAAATTCTAGGAGTCAATAGATTGATTCAAAAGGAAAAATCAAAGGCTTAATGCCGGTCAGGATTTAAAATAAGAGCTCTGAGTCACGAGGTCCTTCTAAATATCAAAATTCATTAAGGTCCGATCACCCACTCGTAACTTAAAGATACCTCAATTTTTCTGATTTTTCCTCTCCCTTCAGCCCCCCAGATGGTCGAATCGGGGATAACGACTATATCAAGTCAATTTGTGCAGCTCCCTGACACGCCTACCAATTTTCATCGTCCTAGCACGTCCAGAAGCACCAAACTCGAAAAAGCACTGAACCCAACCACCAAACTCCACCAAAGAGAGCGGATCCAGTCCGGTTACGTCAATCACGTATCTACGACATTTATAAGCGTTTTCCAAGATTTCCGGTTTCCCCCTCCAACTTTCCCAATGTCAAAAGTTCTGGTCGGGATTTGAAATAAGAGCTCTGAGACATAATATTCTTCCAAACTTCAAATTTCATTACAATCCGATCACTCCTTCGTAAGTTAAAAATACCTCATTTTTTCTAATTTTCTGAATTAACCCCCCCCCCTATAACCCTCTCCCCCCCAAACAGAGCAGATCTGTTCCGGTTATGTCAATCAAGTATCTAGGACTACTGCATATTTTTCCCACCAAGTTTCATCCCGATCACACAGGGGCATATACAGGGGCATATACTACTATGACTGATACCCTGCATAATTTAGTCAATCCCAGGGATGAATCCGGCGATAAATTTCGGAGGGGGATGAATATTTTGACTGAAGGATGGTAGTACTGTTTAAAAAGAAAAAAGAAAGTTTTAAGAATATAAGGTACATTCTTTGTCGAGACAATACTAAATATGTAATTATAAAATGAAATCAAGCCGCCTTCTTTTGTTTGGGTTAGTATCTCCCTCGCTCTTTACGCTAAAGCTTTTAATTGTTTTAAAAAGTAGAATTGTGGCAAAGAGTCAAACTTTAGCGTAAAGAGCGAGGTATTGCGGATAACTCATTTCATACCTCATTTCATCGAGGTATAACTCATTTCATATAGGGAGTAATTTCTGTTCGTTTTAAGTTTTAATGTCGCTCCTTACTTTCAGCTAAAAAAATTAGTTTTTTTTTATTTAATTTCTGAACGTTTTTGAATTAATGCATGTTTGGTTTTGGCTCTCCGCACATAAATTATTAAAATGAAATTTGTATATTAATTCTTTTTTTGGCTAAATGGCTTTCTCTTAGTTTTGATCAGACGATTTTGAGAAATAAGGGGTGGAGAAGGAGGCCTAGTTGCCCTCCAATTTTTCGGTTACTTAAAAAGGCAACTAGAAATTTTAATTTTTAACGAACGTTTTTATTAGTAAAAAATATACGTAACTTAAGAATTAACTTACGTAACAAACTTTCATAACCTTATATTTTTATTATGTATACGAGGGGGTTTGTACCCTCGTTAATACCTCGCTCTTTACACTAAATCGTAAGTTTTGTCCCAGTTCTTTAAGAATGACCCCTGAATCAGAAAGGCCGTAGAATAAATAGTTGAAATTACTAAAAATACTTTAGCATAAAGAGCAAGGTATTTATCTCCTCCTAAATACCTTGCGCTTTATGCTAAAGTATTTTTAGAACCCCTCATATGCGTAATAATCTCTGTTCGTTTTAAGTTCCAATGCTACTTCTTCCTTTCATTTGAGAAAACCTTTTCATGTTTATTTTTCATTGTTTTCTTATAGTAATGCTAGAGAATCCTGCGCCCTTGTCATTGAATTTTTCTTCCCCCATGACAGATTCCTCCAAGGAAAGATCCTCCAACATAGCCCCCTCTCCTCAGCCCCACCACAAACAAAATAAAATCCCCATGATCTGTACACTTCCCAATAACCATTACTATATGTAAACACTGGTCAAAGTTTGTAACTTGCAGCCCCTCCCCCAGGGATTGTGGGGGAGTAAGTCATCCCCAAAGACATAGTTATTATGGTTTTCGACTATGCTGAACAAAATGGCTATCTCAAAATTTTGATCCGTTGACTTTGGGAAAAAATGAGCATGGGAGGGGGCCTAGATGCCCTCCAATTTTTTTGGTCACTTAAAAAGGGCACTAGAACTTTTCATTTCCGTTAGAATGAGCCCTCTTGCGACATTCTAGGACCACTTGGTCGATACGATGACCCCTGGAAAAAAAAAAAAATAAAAAAAAAAAAAAAAAAAAAAAAAAAAAAAAAATAAATAAACATGCACCCATGATTTGTCTTCGGGCAAAAAATACAAAATTCCACATTTTTCTAGATAGGAGCTTGAAACTTCTTCAGTAGGGTTCTCTGATACGCTGAATCTGATGGTGTCATTTTCGTTAAGATCCTACGACTTTTAGGGGATGTTTTCCCTTATTTTCCTAAATAAGGCAAATTTTATCAGGCTCGTAACTTTTGATGGGTAAGACTAAACTTGATGAAACTTATATATTTAAAATCAGCATTAAAATGCGATTCTTTTGATGTAGCTATTGATATCAAAATTCAATTTTTTAGAGTTTTGGTTACTATTGAGCCGGGTCGCTCCTTACTACAGTTCGTTACCACGAACTGTTTGATGATTGCTTTTAACTGCTCCGCCCGTCTAGTCTCAAAAATATTGTTTAATCTTATTCTTTTTGTCCCTGTGATAAGATTACGTTCTTGAACAATTTGTTGGAAAAATTACTCAACATTAGGTGAAATTACAAAGAAATTAATTACTTCTTTAAAAGTTCATAGACAATTTCTTATAATAGGTATTTCGCACAAATCACACAGGGCTAAGTTTAAGAAGTGACTTGCACAGTGAACATAAACTGCATGGGGGGAAATTTCACGGAGTATAGCAACACAATCTTGAAACTGGCCGCACATAGACGAAGCTCCATCAAAATCTTGCCCCCTTAACTATTTTAATTGCTTCCCATTCCAACCAAGGTTCGTGGTTCGTCACACATCACACAATGTGAAGATCGTCACACATCACCTACTTGTTGAGCATACATTACTCGATATAAATTGGTCTAAAACTATAATAAATCTGGTTAGCTCTTAAGACAGTTCTGTTTTAAATTTTATTTTATAAAATGAATAAATAACTCAGTTCTTATTATCATCAAGAATGGATTTACAGTCCTTTCGTATTACTCAAGATCTATAATAATCTTGGCCCTACCGGACAAATTTCCCCATTTTTTTTTTTTTTTGGGGGGGGGGAGGATGTATCCCTGTTAATCCCCCCTAGATTCGCTCCTGGTAAATCCTAGTCTTAGCAACGAGCAATTAGCATTCTAATATTGCTCGTTCCCTACCTAAAACGACTTAGTAGCTTCCTTATTGATCATAAGCCCTATCCCTGCCTTTGCACCCCACCATTCTTGCCTGAATAAATTAATCCTATGTTACCTAACTTCACCCATTTTTTCCCACCCCTGAGATATGAGTATCTGAAACTCCTGATAAGTCTAGTTCGAAGCGTCGGAACTCTTCTGTCAAAATGTTGATACGATAAGTAAGTAAGACGGCACTAGACCCTTAAGGTCCAAACCGGCGGTGCTAATCTCCGCTTCATGGCCCTTCAGCCAGGAATTGCAATAGGGGGCTGGGGGCCAACCGTCCTGTGCTTTCACACACCTTTCCTGCTTACCTTCCCCAGATTTATCCAGGTACCCGATAAACCTAAAAAAAAATAAGACTTGTCCTTTCCTTTTCGGGCTTGACGATATAATACTGACATCATGAACATACATTATCTCTTTCTTTCAAAAAGGGTACAGTTCTGAGGCGATGAAATTGTCCATTTCCTGCATTATACTGTGCCTTTTAGTTCAAGAGTCAATAGTTGAAACGAATAAGGCTGATTATTTCCTTATGCCATGTTTTATTAGGTACGTCAAAACGGAATTCATTATCTTGATTAATGATGGGTATTATTATGGTTGATGATGATCTCTAGTTTGATTTTCGTCACTTATTATCGCCTGATCTATCCTTATAGTTGCTACATTTATGGTTGAAGCGCTTCCTGTTAAATTATTGAAACATTTTTTTTTCAAAAATGCTTGTTTAATTATAATTAATTTCAATAGATTAAATTGAACTACAACTACTTTCAGTAAAGATTTTTTACTTCGCCTACGTTAATTTTGAAAATAAATTCCAAACTATTTTGGTTGGGAAAATTAACATTGAGAAAATTACCAAGTTGTTGGTTAACTTCATAAAAAGAATGATGTTATACATTTAAGTTAAGACTAGATGTGAAAAAGACTAGCTATTTCTTTATCCAAGATGGTGGTCAGATACGACCGTTAAGGTTTCGGTAAAAGTTGGTAAGCAACTAGGTGAAATTTTATTACTTCGTTGACGTTAATTTTGAAAATAAACTCCAAACTATTGAAAAATAAAATGTTGAAAAAATGTTGAATCTCTGGTTAAATTCTTTAAAAAATGGTTGTTATACATGCAAGTTAAAGGTCAATGTATCAAAGACTGATTATTTCATTACCGAAATATTAGTCAGATACGGCGGCTGGAATTTGGTTAAAAAATTTGGTAAAAAAATGGTAAAAATTAGTAAAAAGATTTTGAAAAGTCTAAACTATTTTGATGGAAAAAACTGATTTTTTGAACAATTTGATGCTTGAGTTGAATTCGTAAAAAAAATGTACCTACTTTTAAGTTGAAATGTAAAAAAGACTGACTTTATTCAAGATATTAGTCAGATGAAGCAGATAATATTTTAGTAAAACATATTTTAGTAAAAATTGGTAACAAATTAATAAAAAAATAGTAAACTTTTTTAATTATTTACATTAATTTTTTAAAAATGTGTGGATAGAAAAAACTAATATTAACGAAATTTTGATGTTTGGGGTAGATTCTTTAAAAAATTGATTTTTATACATTTAAGTTATTCAAGATATTAAATAAAAAAAACAAGTTTTTTTTTAGTTGCAAGTAAGGAGCGGCATTGAAACTTTAAACTAATAGAAATTATTCGTATATGAAAGGGGTTGCCCCCTCCTCAACGCCTCGCTCTTTACGCTTAAGCTTTCTTTTGTTTTAAAAAGTGGAACTGTGACAAAGAGTGAAACTTAACAAAGGGTAAAAATGGATATATTTGAACTTAGATTTCCATCAGGGCACTGCTCGGCATAGAGAGATACTTCTGCTTCCTTTTGCTTCGGTCCCTGGCACCAATTTGTGCTTTGCTTGGTCTGATGTTTGCCATCGCCAGGAACTCGGACAGGCCGACGGACTACCGTTTTTTCGGTCGGCCGCAAGGTCATTTCCACCCGGCTTTCGTAAGGTCAAGTCGAAGATCGTCTTTGCGGGTAAGTGCTGAGGCATTCAAAGTAGGTATCTGAACTATCGTAAGGTACAGTCGGCTGCTTGGGTTGAAAATAAGACTGCTTAGTGTGATACAGATGTCGTTGTTCACAAAGTCAAACCATCGTATACCTTCGATCCTTCTCAGGCTCTCCGACTGGAATACATCGATTGCCTTTAGTCTTGTGGCTGATTTATGCGATATCTTAGCTCTGTAAAGCATAATTGAACCGACGAAGGCGTTGAAAATTCGCGGTTTAGTTGAACGACTATTATTTGCTTTTCTGCCAAAGGTGACGACTCAACCTGCCCATAGCAGAAGACGCTTTGGATATCTTCACTTTCTTCTTGGAGAGAAACGAGCCATCCGAAGAAATTGTGGATCCCGAGTAAGTGACATTTTGGACAGATTTGATGCTAGTGAAGACAGCTTCTGGGCTAACTGGAGAAATGGATCTATAGCCATAGTTTTAATTTTATTTCAGTTTATCTGCAGATCTACTTTTGTAGTCTATTTTCGTAGGATTGGGAGTGCTTCCAGCTAATGAACCATGGAGTCTGTTCGAATGGCCAAGCCGTCAGAAAATCAGCATCTCAAGTGACACGATCTTTGAACTTGAGCCCAAAGCTGAGATGTCAAGTGGTCTTTGTCATAATGTTTTGCACACCTTGCCGTACTTCTGTAGTAATTTGGAAGAACGGGATGCGCCGGCTGGTTGACTTGGACGTAGCTCTTCCATCCATGGTGCTGAGCTTTGAAGAGTCCGCAGTATTTCTCAAAGAGGCCGGTCGATTCTCCGCTCTTTCTCTCCGCGAAAGAGCTTCTTGGTTCACTGAGTCGAACGTTGTAAAGGAGTCAACAAAGGCAAGAAAGCTTTTTGTTGAATTCCTGTCATTTTTTTCCTTGCCTGTTAAATCGTGAAAATGTGCTCAGTAGTTGAAGGACCCGACATAAAACAAGCTTGTTCCTGTTGTCAAAATCTGATAGTAGTATTCTCACATGGATCCAGCAGATCGGTTGTGAAAAGGTTTTTTTTGGGGGGGACTGACAAAAAGAGTCAATAGAGTAAAAAAACAACAACAGCAACAAAATAAAAACAAACAAACCAAAATCCCGCCTCAAAACAAAATTTAATGTACATATTTTTCTAGATTGCATATTCACATCAGTTCTGTAAAATTAATTTAATGAAAAAAAAACAACTTTTTTCAACTGAAAGTAAGGAGCAACATTAAAACTTAAAACGAGCAGAAATTATTCCGTATATGAGGGGGGGGGGTGTCCCCTCCTCAACACCTCGCTCTTCGCGCTAAAGTTTTTTTTTGTACTTTCAAAAATGCTTCTTATTATTCTGATTAAACGACCCTTGTGTTTCAGGAGTCATTCTTAAAGAATCGGGACAAGGTTCAAGCTTTTGAGTAAAAAACGAGGTGTTTGGGAGGGGACAATCCTCTTTATATGCGTAACAATCTCTGTTCGTTTTAAGTTTTAATGTTACTCCTTACTGTCATTTAAAAAAAAATGTTTTTGGATTTTTGATCGTTTTTTGAATAATGCCAGGAAATCCAGCTCCATCTCCATAGACAAATCCCCCCCACGGAAATAGCTTCAAGACATTTCAATCCTGGTAAAAATTTTCCCCGGACAAGTACCCTTAACATCTCCACGCGTAAAATTGAGTCGGTAAAGAGAAAGCAGGACCTATAAAAAGAATTTCCTATAGGAATTTGGAAAATTATCCCAGTGTAAAGCTTCCCCTGGAAATTTCACCCCCTGGAAACTTCCCTCCAAATAAAAACTCCAGGTAGAAAATCTCCCCAGCAAAAAATTTCCCCCCCCCCTCCCGAAAAATGCATGCATACTTCCTAATATCAAATAGTATATGTATACAATGGTCCAATTTTATAAAATAATGATTTTTCACCAGGGGCTGTGGGGATTCATGTCATCTCCAAAGCCATAATTATTTGGCCTTTCAACTATGCTGAACAAAATGGTTATCTCAAAATGTTGATCAGAAGGTTTTGTGAAAAAGGTGTGTCTGAGGGGGCCTAGCTCAAATTTTTTTGATCACTTAACAAGGGCGCAGGAACTTTTAATTTCCGTTCGAACGAGCTTAATCACCCCTGAAAAAGCTTCCCCTGGAAATTTCACCCCCTGGAAACTTCCCTCCAAATGAAAACTCCAGGTAGAAAATCTCCCCAGCAAAAAATGTCCCCCCCTCCCGAAAAATGCATGCATACTTCCTAATAACAAATAGTATGTGTATACAATGGTCCAATTTTATAAAATAATGACTTTTCACCAGGGGCTGTGGGGATTCATGTCATCTCCAAAGCCATAATTATTTGGCCTTTCAACTATGCTGAACAAAATGGTTATCTCAAAATGTTGATCAGAAGATTTTGTGAAAAAGGTGTGTCTGAGGGGGCCTAGCTCAAATTTTTTTGGTCACTTAACAAGGGCGCAGCAACTTTTAATTTCCGTTCGAACGAGCTTAATCACCCCTGAAAAAAAAGAAACATGCATTTTAATCTTTCTTCTGGCAAAAAATACAAAATTCCACGATTGGCAGATGCTTGTGTGATTTTTAAGTCAATTCTTTGACTTTTAGGAGGTATGTCTCCCCTTTTTCAAAAAGTAGGCAAATTTTTGAAGGCTAAATAGCCATTGATGGGTAATACTAGAGTTAATGAAACTTATATATTTGGAATTAGCACAATAAGTCAATTCTTTTGATATATCTATTGGTATCAAAATTCTATTTTCTTTAATTTTGATTTCTATTGAGCCGCGTCGCTCCTTACCTACAATTTGTTACCAAGAATTGTTCATAAGTTGGTGGTTGTAAATAGTGGGACCAATTCTTTTCGAATTTTTTAAACTACAAAGTTTAGACAAAATCCTTTATTCTTCTTGTGGTAATTATGGTCATTATAGTAATGATAGTTTAAGTAACACTTTTTTTTGACTCGTCACTTAATAGTTGTCATTACTTAATGTTTTTGTTCATTTTTCATGTTAAACACATTTATGGTTAGAGAACTTCCTGTTGAATTATTTTAAGATTTTTAATGCTTGTGGTGAAGTCTATAACGCCTTGTACAATGCTTATGAAAGGTCTAAAAATAGATTAAAAAAAAAAAAAAAAAAAAAAAAATGAAGCATGAATTTGAATTATTCATTTGTTAAAATCTTTAAAGTAATTAGAGCATCAAAACAAAACATTATTCTCCCCTGGACCCTTGTTAGGTCTATTCATATCTGAAAACATGACTTTTCTAGTTTTTTTTTTCTTCTATTTGTTTCAAATTAGGACATTTTTAGGGCGGTGTCGCGTTTACGTCAGTGTAGCTTCGTTGAACCGTGAAAATAAATAAGGAAAACTAATCAGTTAAATTTGACAACGCTGGCCTTCTGTAAAAATTCAAGCATAATATTGATTTCCTAAAACAACTACACTTTTAGAGGAAAAGTAAACCTATCTAAGCTGTTTTTTCGTAGCCTATCGTAGCTTATTTTTTGCCGATTTTCCAGCCGTTTTTTTTTTTTTTTAATTAGCGCCTGCTACTATCAAAAACTGCAAAACTGTATATGGAGGTATTTTACTTTAAAATTTGAATTCTCCATTTTCCCTAATTTTCAAGAAATATATATCTGTGTGAGTTTTTCATCAAACAGTCTGAAATCATTTTCACTGTCCTTGGTACTCCAATAACTGATGTTCCTTTTTGCTCTTTTAATTACTAATGGGATGATGTTTGCTAGTTTGAATTACCATTTATTTAATATTAATTGTATAGTGTAATGTAAAGCCAAGTAAGCTAGAAGAAGACTAATTTCATTTTTTTGGCTTTTTAAAAATTTTATGCTTTATATTTTTGTGTTTTTATGGCACTTGGTATTAACCAAGTGACATATAGCAATCGCAAATTCTGTCGGTCTGTCGGTCCCGATTTTGCTACTTTAGGCACTTCTAGGTAAGCTAGGACAATGAAATTTGGCAGGCGTATCAGGGACCGGACCAGATTAAAGTAGAAATAGTCGTTTTCCCGATTTGACTCTCTGGGAGTAGTGGGGGCCCGTTAATTCGAAAAAAATAGAAAAAATGTAAGTATTTTTAACTTACGAACGGTTGATCAGATCTTAATGAAATTTGATGTTTGAAAGGATATCGTGCGTCAGAGCTGTTATTTTAAATCCCGACCGGATCTGGTGACATTGGGGGGGAGGGGGAATCCTAAAATCTTGGAAAACACTTAGAGTGGAGGGATCGGGATGAAACTTGGTGAGAAAAATAAGCACAAGTCCTATATATATGATTGACATAACCGGAACGGATCCGCTCTTTGGGATATTTGGGGTGTGGGGGGGTTGATTCTGAAAAATTAGAAAAAAACGAGGTATTCTTAACTTACGAACGGGTGATCAGATCTCAATGAAATTTGATATTTAGAAGGATATCGTGTCTCAAATCTCTTATTTTAAATCCCGACCGGATGTGGTGACATTGGGGGGAGTTTTTGGGGGGGGGCCTAAAATCATGGAAAGTGCTTAGATTGGAGGGATCGGGATCAAAACTTGGTGGGAAAAATAATCAGAAGTCTTAGATACGTGATTTACATAATTGGAACGGATCCGCTCTATCGGGGTGAGGGTAATTCTGAAAAATTAGAAAGATGACGTATTTTTAACTTACGAAGGAGTGATCGAATCTTCATGAAGCTTCATATTTAGAAGCCCTCGTAACTCAGATCTCTTATTTTAAATCTCAACCGGATCCAGCGTCATTGGGGGGGGGGGGGCGGAAATCTCAGAAAATACTGAAAGCGGAGAGATCAGGGTGAAACTGGATGGGAAGAATAAAAACCTGTCTAAGATACGTGACTGACATAACCGGACCGGATCTGCTCTCTTTGGTGGAGTTGGGGGGGGGGTAATTTGGAAAAATGAGGTATTTGTAACTTACGAAAGGGTGACCAGATCTTAATGAAACTTGATACTTAGAAGGATCTTGTGCTTTAAAGCTCTAATTTTAAATTCGGACCAGATCCTGTGATATTAGGGGGGAGTTGGAGGGAGAAACCGGAATTCTTGGAAAACGTGAAAATTGGGGTATTTTTATCTTACGAATAGGTGATCGGATCTTAATGAAACTTGATATTTAGAAGGAATTCATGTCTCAGAGCTCTTATTTCAAATCCCGACCAGATCTTTTGACATTGGGGGGAGTTGGGGATTGGAGGAATCGGGATGAAGCTGGGTGGATAGAATAAGCAAATGTCCTTGATACGTGATTGACGTAACCGTACTGGATTCGCTCTCTTTGGGGGAGTTGGGGAGAGGCGTTCAGTGATTTGGCGAGTTTGGTGCTTCTGGACGTGCTAGGACGACGAAAATTGGTAGGCGTGTCAGGGACCTGCACAAATTGACTTGATAAAGTCGTTTTCCCAGATTTGACCATCTGGGGGGCTAAAGGGAGAGAAAAAATTAGAAAAAATGAGGTATTTATACTTACGCATGGGTGATCACATCTTAATAAATTTTGAAATTTAGAAGGACATCGTGACTCAGAGCTCTTATTTTAAATCCTGACCGGCATTAAGCCTCTGATTTTCCTTTTAGATCAATCTATTTGTTCTTAGAATTTTGTTAGAACTCATACCTTATGAGATCTTGGCTCTTAGCTCTTCTTGCCTCGTCACAAGTGCCAAAATGAGCTCTTAGCTCTTGTTATATATTTGCTTTCAATTTTCGAAAGCCAGGTATACCACAATAAGAACAGTTATAGTTATTTTTGGCATTAAAAAAAATTGGCCTTGTCTCATTCCTGAGTTGTTTTTTTTTTGGGGGGGGGGGTTGTATTTGTCAAAGTTTAGGATGGGGCAAATTTGTCAGATTTTTCAATTAAAACATCAAGAAAGGACTTTTCGATGAAAATATTTCTCAAAAAGGTATTGCTCGGAATCTGAGAGGAAGTGGTACAAAAAGTTCCCGGAGGTAAATGCCTCCTGCCCCACAATTGACGGCACTGATTAAATTATTTTCGTGTATAATAGTTCTACTATACTTGTTTTGCCCCAAATGATTTTAAGCTGAAAATCCTTAAATCGTAAAATCTGTCGTCTTAAAGTATATTTTTCCCGAAATCCTTGTAATCATTGATTGGAAATGTTTCAAGATTAAGTTTCGATTAATGAATTAATATAAAGCAAACCATGCCAAGAAAGTGTTCTGGGGGGCTTGGGGGCTACCTTCTCCCTGAAGTCCTAAATTGTTGCCAGTTTCTGAAAACTTCTTATTCAAGTTAAAAAAAACACTTTAAAAAACTCGTGTGTGCATGCCTGCACAAAGTACACTTAATAGAGTTACCACTTTTGTTTAAACGTACGTTTAAGGTTTCAATTCCGCGTCTCGTTCGTGTCTTTTCCCCTATTGTTAATATCTTTTTTTTCAATGTTCACTCTGGTTACCTGGTCACCAGGTAACCAGGTCAAGGAAGTGTTCAGTGGGGCAGGGGGGCTACCTTCTCCCTGAAGTCCTAAGTTGTTGCCGATTTCTGAAGACTTCTTATTCAAATTATGAAAAAATCCCCCCTCTTTAAAAATTCGTGTGTTTATGCCTGCACAAAGTACACTTAATGAAGTTACCGTTTTGTTTAAACGTACTTTTAAGGTTTCAGTTCTGTGTGTCGTCCATGTCTTTTCTGCTATTGTTAATATCTTTTTTTTCAGTGGTCACTCTGGTTACCTGGTCACCAGGTCAAGAAAGTGTTCAGGGGGGCTAGGGGTTCCTTTTTCCCTGAAGTCCTAAGCTATTGCCGATTCCTGAAGACTTCTTATTCAAATTAAAAAAATATCCCTTCCCCCCTCGAAAAAATTCGTCTGTGCATGCCTGCACAAAGTACACTTAATGAAGTTACCGTTTTTGTTTAAACGTACGTTTAAGGTTTCAGTTCTGCGTCTCGTCCATGTCTTTTCTGCTATTGTTAATATCTTTTTTTTGCCAGTATTCACTCTGGTTACCTGGTCACTAGGTTACCAGGTCAAGATAGTGTTCAGGGGGGCTACCTTCTCCCTGAAGTCCTAAGTTGTTGCCGATTTCTGAAGACTTCTTATTCAAATTATAAGCCCCCCCCCTTAAAAAACTCGTGTGTGTATGCCTGCACAAAGTGCACTTAATAAAGTTACCGTTTTTGTTTAAACGTACGTTTAAGGTTTCAGTTCTGTGTTTCGTCCATGTCTTTTCTGCTATTGTTAATATCTTTTTTTAGTGTTCACTCTGGTTACCTGGTCACCAGGCTACCAGGTCAATAAAGTATTCAGGGGGGCTAGGGGCTACCTTCTCCCTGAAGTCCTAAGCTGTTGCCGATTTCTGAAGACTTCTCATTTAAATTATAAAAAAATCCCCCCCCCCTTTAAGAAAACTCATGTGTGTATGCCTGCACAAAGTACACTTAATGAAGTTACTGTTTTTGTTTAAACGTACGTTTAAGGTTTCAGTTCCGCGTCTCGTCCGTGTCTTTTCTGCTATTGTTTAATATCTAATTTTTTTTATCTTTCAGTGTTCACTCTGGTTACCTGTATGTTACGATTATCTACAATATATCCATCACACTAGCTCTCTATGCATTGTTTCTCTTTTATTTTGCCACCAAAGAAATGCTTAGTCCTTTTGAACCGGTGCTCAAGTTTGCTACAATCAAGGCGCTTATCTTTCTTTCATTCTGGCAAGGTAAGGCGTCCTGTCACGAAATCTTTTTTCATGAAAGCGACATAAAAACGGAATATAGCCTATATGTTTTAGACCCTTAATAATCACTAGATAATATATATCTACCTAGCAGGTATGAATATAGTTTTGACTTTGAATAATGCTAGTGGAAACTGCGTTCTTTTAAAATTTACTATTGTAAAGTATGCAAACTGAAGATTTTGAAGATTCGCATTTTCTTTATAAACATCATCGCCATCAATTTTTTACCTGCCCAAAGTAGAAGCCATCAGTGACCCACTTGCCAGCAGCCACAGAATGTGCTGAAGACTTAACGTTTGGCAAAAAAAAAGATTAGAAAGACTTAGCCTTCTTCTAATAGATAACACGCCGGTAAGGTTGTGTTAGGTAAAAACGTAGCTTGGCGTTAATAGATACATTAGAGAGTTTTCTGACATCAAAATAGCGCACAATAAGATAACGTTTAACATTAAAAACAATATTTGATGCTACTAGTAACGTACAACGTCAAAAAAAGAAAACGCTACCAAAATAGTAGCGTCGAAAATAGTGTCTTTCAAAAATACAATTTTCTTGAGCGTGTTTGCTCGCATCTGTTAGAAAATTTGAACGCATACAGATATATATATATAAACGAGGAATAATCGTGTATATCTGTATGTATGTATGTATGTATTTTTCTGGAAAACGGCTCCATATTTTTTTCGGGAAAATTGGCTTCCTAGAAAATTTGGGCCTAAAAAACGATCTAGATGGATCAGAAGTTTGATAAAATTCGTTAAGAGTCTTAATTTTAGAAAAAAATTATATGAGTGATGTCATTTTTATATACATCAGTATGGCAATTACGTTGCCACAGTTGTCACACTTATGTGGAAAAATCGAAGATTTTCGTGTACGGAGAAGTTTATATTAAATTGCATAAAGAGCAAAAAATTGGTAATTGAAAAATATTTGCATATATTTTGACAAGGGATGGCAACAATTCAAAAACCTTAAAAAAAAAAGTTTGAAGCTTAGTAGAAATTGGTGTTAGAAATCGGAAATGGGGTAAAAATCAAATATCTTTGAATAGAATCTAGTATAAAAACACATTAAATATTTGTATATATTTAAACAAGGGATTACAACAAATCAAAAATCTTAAAAAAGAAAACAAAAAGTTTGAATCTTAGTAGAAACCTTAGTTAGAAATTGGAAATCAAATATCTTTGAATAGAAACAGTTAAAAAAGAATTGAGCGCCGCCTATTTGAGCGCAACTAGCAATATAATTTCAGTAGGAAGGCCCAAAAAACGAAAATTTGCCTTTATTACAAATGATGATTCTCTATTCTGACAAGGGATCACAACAATTTGAAAACCTTAAAAAAGAAAACCAAAAATTTGAAGCATAGTACATATCGTTATTAGAAATCGGACTAGCTTTAAAAATTAAATATTTTTGAACAGACACAGTATGAAAAGACATTTGCGTAAAGAGCATAAACTGGCAATTGCCAAAATATTATTATTTATTTTAATAAGGGATTGTAACAATTCAAATTCATAAAAAAGAAAACAAAAAGTTTGAATCTTGGTAAGGCCAGAATCGCTAAAGTTATTATGTAAACTGCAAAAATTGTTACGGTGCCTGAGCAATAATTTTAATGTTTTAATTCAAACTAGAAAAAATACCTGAAATTTAAAATTAGTTTTTTTTTTGTCAGATAAAATCCACTCGCCACGTCATATAGCTTACACGTTTGAGCGCAACCAGTTATATAATGTCAGAAGGAAAGCCAAAAGACGAAAATTTGTAATTATTACAAATGATGATTCGATATTTTAACAAAGGATTGCAACAATTCAAAAACCTTAAAAAAGAAAACCAAAATTTGAAGTTTAGTACATATCGTTGTTAGAAATTGGACTAGCTTCATTACTCAAATATTTTTGAAAAGACTTTAGGATGAAAAGACAGTAAATTGCGTAAAGAGCAAAAAATGGGAACTGCAGAAATATTTGTATATATTTTAACAAGGTATTATAACAATTCAAAAACCTTAAAAAAGAAAACCAATAGTTTGAAGCTTAGTAGAAATCTTTGTTAAAAGTTGTACTTCCTTTAATAATCAAATATATTTTTTTCAAGTTTTTTTTCAAGTTTTCATTTTATTTTATCATTCAGAAATAAATAAATAAAATACAACACTTTCGTGCTGGGGAAAATATATGAGGGTTTGTATTCGCGTGAAAGTCCACATATCTACTTACCTATAATAAGAAATCCAATCTCTCCTACCCATTAATATACAACTCTCCCTCCCCCTTTCGTTCCTCCCAACCCCACCTTACCTCCCTGCCCACTTTTACCTCCCTAGCCCACGCTTACCTCCCTAGCCCACGCTTACCTCCCTAGCCCACGCTTACCTCCCTAGCCCCACCCTTACCTCCCGAACGCACCCTTCCTCCCCTAATCACCCTACCACCCATAATAAATTAATATCCATATTTGAACTGACACTTCATGAAAAGAAGTTTATGAAAAGTATTTGTGTGTATTTTAACAAGGGATTTCGGTGTGCTCGTTTAACCTTAACGGGACTAAAGACAAAGTGCCAAGTCTGGAGGAAAAGTTAAGCCGTTTTGATGTCCTTCTCCTGCAAGAACACTTGCTTCCTGCCTGCAGCGAGAACTTTTTACGAAGGAATCGTGATCACATTGTGTTTAGTACCAATGCTAGAAGGACTCGGGGTAGGCCTTCTGGTGGCCTCGCGTGTTATATCAGACGGAATTTTGCAGATTTATCACCGGTGTGCTACCACTCATCTGAGCATTTTCTAGCTGTAAGAATTGGTGACTCTGTCTTAATTAATGCTTACCTGCCGCATGATAAAAAGTCGGTACAGTCGTTCTCGAGTTTTGCCAAGTCTTGTGATAAGCTACAAGGTCTAATTAGTGGAATTGAATCTCTTGGGTATTCATGGCTTCTTGCTGGTGATCTAAATTGCAACATTCACATATCATCCAGTCGATCTGAGACCCTATTAAATGCTCTACCAGCCGTGCATAGGACTATATATAAAGATTGCAGCTTCTCATATATCCATAATAGTGGAGCAGTTTCTGATTTGGGCCATTGTGTGTGTTCGCCCCTTCTTCATACCTCTGATGTTCATGTCGATGATGAGGAAAGAGACTATGACCATCTCCCTCTTAATTTAGATCTATCTGTTAGCTCTACAATCAGCTCCAATGCTCCTGCTAAGCCTAAAAAATGGATTTGCAAACGTGATTGGGATAATGCAAATTGGTCACTCTATTTTTCGACTCTCGCTATTCTGCTATCCACTATTTCGGTGCCTTATCATCTTCTTGGTGCTGTTTTTTTTTTAAGTGATGCTCGTGGTAAGTTAAACTCTTACTACAGAAATATCGTTTCTTCAATTAAACAAGCTGAAGCAATAGCTGTTCCGTTGACTCGCGTGCAACTTAACACCCGTAAAACCTTCTGGAAGTGTGATCCGGAATTTTAGAAAGTGAAGAACCAAGCCAAGTTTTGGTTGAAAATGTGGATTTCTTGCGGTAGACCTTCAAGTGGTCAAGTTTTTAGCATCAAACAGAGAACAAAATCAGTTTATAAGCGTCATCTTCGTGCAGTTCGGTTTTCGGGTGCTGAATTTCCGACAAATGGTTTACAGTGGCAAAATGTTCTGAATGTGCCGAAACTCGAAGAATCTTCTTCTAGTGATATTATTCCAAGATTGTCGTGGATTAAACATTATACGCGCATCTTTTCCGCTATTAATTATGATGTTCATAGCCGTTTTACTAACCTGTTGTAGCACAGTGGATCGATGTTCTTCCTTGGGAATATGGGGCCCAGGGTTCGATCCCCGCCGCAGCAAGGTTGGGCGACAAGCTTGCTACTTGTCCCTGTAAAAAACACCCGGCAACTGAAACGTCGATTCGACGCCCTATGCGCCAGCAATGGCTCTGGAGGATCTTTATCCTTTTTTTATAGCCGTTTTACTGCTTTATTGGCGAAGGTTCTTCCTAATAGTGTGAGCCAAAGACATTTTATGCCTGTTGATAAAGCTAATATTGTGAAATCTCTTCGACGGTTAAAGTCAAAGTCTTGTGACCTTGATGGTATTTGTGCCGCTCATCTTGATCCGAGGTCAGCTGAACTTCATTTTTATGTGGAAGTGTCACTACTATATTAAAGAAAGGAAAAGATCTAAATTCGTACAGGCCGATTACCGTCGCCTGTACTTTAAGTAAATTATTTGAGTATGTTCTACTCCCACATATCGATGAATTTGTTAATTATGAGGCTAACCAGTTCGGCTTCCGGTCAGGTCTGAGCTGTCAACATGCTCATCATGTTTTAGCGCAGCTTATTAAGGAAGCCACTGGGAATAGTCATAGTCTTTATTTTTGCACCCTTGATATATCTAGAGCATTCGATAGTGTTTGCCAAGCTCAGGCTTGGTATGCTCTTAGTCAGCTTGGTGTGAATGCGTCTGTGATTCTGGTTTTGAAGTTTTGGTATTCAAATTCTTATTTAAGATTAAAGTCAGGAAATGGTGATTTTTTCGGACATATACCAGTCAAGTGTGGAGTGAGACAGGGAGGAGTTCTCTCTCCTCGTATCTTTAATGCTTCTATTGAAAATGTTTTGTCTGGTATACGTAGTTCTTGTTTTATAGGATTCACAGACGTATCATACTTAGCTTTTGCTGATGACTTGCTTCTTATTAGCCGAACTGAGACCGGTTTAGTGAGACCGGTTAGATCCGGTTAGAGACCGGTTAGATCCGGTTAGAGACCGGTTAGATCCGGTTAGAGACCGGTTAGATTTACTGAGACCGGTTAGATCCGTTGCTGATTCATTTGCAAGAATTGGATTATTGCTAAATGTAGATAAATGTGAATTTCTTATATTTAATGGGGTTAGTTCGTCTCATCCTTTGGATTGCATTTCTTTTTCCGTACCATAAGTTACTTCTTTTCGATGGCTTGGGATTTCTGTTTGCAATTCTCTAAGTTCTTTTCGTTTTCAGATGATTAGGGATATTCAATTTAAGCTTAAACTGGGGTATTCTAAAATTATTGGAAATCATAGACATTTCCGGCGACAAGCACTTACAAAGCTTTACTCGAGTTTCTGCGACCATTCTGTGTTATTTTGGGCTTTTTTTTTATGCTTTCGAATAAAGGTGACGTAAAGAGGGTCAAGACGGATTATTATCGGTATTTAAAGCTCCTACTTTATTTACCAGATCATTTCGGAACCGAAGGTTAATTAGTAAATATCAGGCAACGGATATTGTTCTTTCAGTGGAAAAACTAAGTTCAAATTTAATTGATGAAGCTGTCTTGGTCCTAACAATCATCTTATCCGCCTCTTTTGCTAAATTGTTATATTTTTTTTTCTTATATTTGTGTTATTTGTTTTTTTTTTGTGTTCTTTGTGTTATTTGTTTTTCTCCTTGTACTCCACTTTTTCCCTCGTGTAAGTGGGTAAGAAATAAATTATTATTATTATTATTATTATTATTATTATTATTACAACAATTCAAAAACCTATCGTCGATTAGAAGACAAGCGACAATGAAAACCCATATATAGAAGCCTGCCGCGTGCCGAGTAACGGGGCCAGGTGATTGGTAATTGCGAAAATATTTGTATTTATTTTAAAAAGAGATTATAACAATTTAAAACCTTAATAAAGAAAACCGAAATTTTGAAGCTTAGTAGATATCATTGTTGGAAATCGGACTTGCTTTTTGAATTCAATATCTTTGAGGAGATCAGTTAAAACCTGTAGCGTTATAGCAACTGTAGCGTTGGTTTGACGCCTTTATACCCATTAATAGCTAATGAAGATTTTTAATATCCTGCTTCAGCACTGATTCCCCAGTCACTTCCTCACTAACCTTCGCATCACCCCCTAACCTCAACCGTTTGTTTCTACCTCAACCGCAGCCAATTTTTTACTCTGGCAAGGTAAGGTGTCCTATCACGAATATCTTTTTTCATGAAAGCGACATAAAAACGGAATATGGGGTCAAAAACAACGGAATAGACCCTTAATAATCTCTAGATAATATATATCTACCAACAGGTATGAATATAGCTTTGACTTTGAATAATGCTAGTGGTTTTCGCAAGATTCGCATTTTCTTTTAAACATCATCGCCATCTATTTTTTACTAGCCCAAAGTAGAAGCCATCAGTGACCCACTAGCCAGCAGCCACAGAAAGTGTCTGTTTCAGTTCAGTTTAGTTTAGTGTAATTTGCAATTACATAAAGTTTAGTTTTAGCAGCTAAGGAAGATCTTTTTATTTCCTTTTTTTTGTGATTCTAAAGGTGCATTTTATCATTTTTTTTTTATTTTTGTTTCGTCTTTTATTTTAATACTTTTTAAATATGTCTATATTTCCAGTTTTCTTTCAGAACTTCAACCCCTGGACCGACTGACACACCCAGTGATCTCTTCATAACATTTTGGTTGTAGGCTTTCCCATTCAAATCAAATGACTAAATAGTAATTTAACACACGGTGTTTTATATACAGAAATGAATATGTATAGCATAGAATATCAATTGCCTAGCATAGTATGGAATATCCAAACTGGCTACCAGTGCTGCGCACGCAGCAATAACAACTGGATGCCGAACCCTAGATAAGATTCGGTTGAGCCAAATATATAGCGCCTGTGGCCAGTTTGTATATTTTATATGTATTATGTTTATCTACTGTATAAAAAATCCTGCGGTGAATTGTTATTTATAGCAATTTGATTTTCTGGGGGGGGAGTTAAATCATTAAAAAGAATTTTTTCCAAAAATTCCAACTATTTTAAGTGCCAAAACACGTATAGTCTCTTGGATTTTTAGTTTTTGGTGGAGAGGAAGACATTTTCCACATCCCTCCTGTATACAGGGTTAATATTTATTCGTTTTGATCGAGCTTTGTTGCCAAAACTGTTTTTCTTTTAGGCGTTCTTTTGGCGATGTTGGAAAAAGCGGAAGTGATTGATCCTATTTATGAT
This sequence comes from Artemia franciscana, assembly GCF_032884065.1. Taxonomy (NCBI): domain Eukaryota; kingdom Metazoa; phylum Arthropoda; class Branchiopoda; order Anostraca; family Artemiidae; genus Artemia; species Artemia franciscana. The sequence goes on from NC_088882.1 coordinate 7,766,553, forward strand.
TCAACCACGGGGCAGCCAGTAACGTCAGCTGGTACTGTTTCCGCTGGATGGCGAAATTTCCTTGTTTGTATAGAGATGGTGTTTGCTGCCATTGCATTCCGATACGCATTCCCGGTAGATATTTACAAATCCCATTGTAATACAGATGGCGTTGGTCGCTCTGTTACAATGCAAAGCATTTCTCATAGTCTAAAGGTAATGTTGGGATTGGGAAATGGCTTAGCCAGAATTATAATTGCTTAAAAGGAAATGACAGTAGGGACTTTGTACGAAAATATTTGATCAAAACAAAGGCCCTTTCATTTTTGTTCAGCAATTACTGAAATCGCTGCCATTTTCTGGTTTTCTTAGATTTCATCAGTATTAGGAACAGTTGTAAAATTTTTATATTGAAATTTTACGCTTTGTTTAAGTTCGATGTGCATCATATCCCGGCTAGGTTTTTTGGAAGGAGGGCCATAAAAAAAACTACGAGTAATTAGATGAGAAATACCCAGGAATTGTAAAAAATTAAAATTATAGGGGGTCGGGTGCCGAATCCCCCCCAGCATACTTCTGTGATCACACCTTATGTGTGAAAATTAGCTTCTCAAGATATTAGAAGTAATTTATTATATTCTAAGCTTCTAGGTCATTCCTGGAAACCGAAAAGTCACGAGTTTGCAAAAGCTGCTTCAAGTAGTAGTAAGAATACTATCCTCCTCCCCCTCGAGAGATATTTTTATGTTGGTATATTTCAGATTTTTCAGTTATTATAAACTGTCCTAGAACTATACCCATTTACCTTTAATAGTTTACTTAAGCTATAGCATCCATGCATACACCCTAGATGTAAGTTTGAAGATTGTCTCTTCGAAATCCTATATTTGTCAGATTCTAAGCCTTCCTCCTCGTTGCATTGACTCTGCAATTTTATTGACAATTGTAATTCTGCAGTTCTGCAATTATTGTCGATTATGCTATTGTATTGACTGGAAGGGGCATGGAGGGGGCCGTAGGTGCCCTCCAATCTTTTTGGTCACTTAAAAAAGACACTAGAACTTTTAATTTCCGTTCGAATAGGCCCTTTCCGGATATTCTGGTACTCCTGGGTCGATATGAATACCCCTGTTTAAAAAAACAAAGCAAAAAAAACACGCGTCCGTGATCTAATTCCTGGCAAAAAAATACCCCTTCCTCCTCATTGTATCGACTCTGCAATTTTGATACTGAATCTCTAGACGATTGCCATTTCGGCAATCGAATTGGTTTATATATATTTATATATATATATATATATATATATATATATATATATATATATATATATATATATATATATATATATATATATATATATATATATATATATATATATATATATATATATATATATATATATATATATATATATATACGCCCTAATTAGGTTTTTTAAAGTGATTTTCTGGTTCTAATTTTTTTCTGATATTATGGCTCTGATTATGGCTCTTCTTAGCTGGACAAAACATAGTCTAATTACCAACTTTGCCCTAAAAATAAAATGTGCTGCCACCCTCTCCCAACTCTTAGCTCTTTACATCAAAGTCAGTTCTGTGATTTAGGGAAACAAAAACAATTTTTAGAATATTCACTGTCCTAATAATAGAATTGTTTACTTCCACTCACGATAGTAAAATTATTGTTTCGATAAGTACCGCCTCCACCCCCTTTAATGGGCTTTTCACTATATACCCTCAAAATATTGGTTGCTGTGCGCCTCATTCTACTCTTGTTATAACAACCCAATAGGAATTACTATTTATAAAATTTCTAATTCCTGTTCTAAAATTTCTCTGCCTTCTTCTTTAGTATTATTTTTGTATTTTACTTGAAATAGGATGCCTTCCACATGTCCATTTGATTTTACCCAGATAATTGGTTGGATCCCCATCCCCCCTCCAGAAAACGGAACAATGGCTAAGCCCCTGATTTTTGTCTTTTTTTTAGTTCTTCTAATAACTTTTATGACGTTTCAGTTTTCTATAAAAGGCTATAATTTTGCATCCCATGTCCACCATATTTGATTTATCGTCGCTTACTTTATAAGGAACTCTAGATGGGGATAGAGAGGGGTACCCCTCTTCAAATTTATAATGACTTTTGCTCATTGCAAGTTACTGTGTCTTTCTACCTATATTTGAGAATGTCCGCTTTTTTTTAATTTAGCTTGTTTCCATTTATAATATTTCTCAAAATTATCCTAAATATGAGGGAGGTAAACGCCCCCAATCCCTCCTCTTTATGTTAAAGCTAGATTAATTAGTCTGTTGTTGTAATGTTTCTTATTTAGAACAGAAATATGAAATTGTGGTTTATTTTAACAAATTCTGACATCAAAATAATACCAATATTGCGTTTAAATAGCGCTATTGCAACGATTTTAAGGCAAATGTTCCCTCTAAAACAAATTATTTTTTTGCAGCCCTGTAGCTGTAACTTGCACCAAAATGACAAGATATTCTTTTTCATGGATTCCCGATCTGGAAATGAGCTAAAATTATGGTATTACTTCGAGTTTCTTTTAGAAAAAGATCAGAATTTCTGTAAAAATTAGGAAAATTAGATCTTTTCTTTAGTGATTTTCAACCAATTCTCATTTTATTTTTAATCTAGAAAACTTTCTTCTATTTCCAAAAATTTCATTGCGTAGGCTGATAGAACTGAATCTCAGCTATGAATTGATGATAAACTTTTCGGAGAGAAAAATCATACCAAAACTTGCTCGTGGAACATAATCTCAAACGTTTAGAAGTAAGAAAATGTAGCCCAGAGTCTTACAAAAAAAATGATTCAGGCGTTTCAACGCAAAAATCTCTCTCATAATGTAGCTTACAAACAGAAGTTTACAAGTCAAATTCCGTGTAATGGAAAGTAACAATGAACCGTGGCTTGTAACTTAAATGGCCTTGTAAAACCCAGCGCTATTGACATTGGTAGTTTTCCAACCACTATTCCACAAACCTTTATATTTTAGTAAGTTATAATTTTTTTTTCACGAGTTTTATACTGTTTTATAAGACCCAGAAGAGTGGCAGTTTGCCCCCATCCCCAAAACATAAAATCTTAAGTATTCTTTGCCCTCACAAGAACACTCTTGCGAGTGTTCTTGTGTTCTTATAATTATAGTGTTCTTATAATTTTTCACGAGTTTTATACTGTTTTATAAGACCCAGAGGAGTGGCAGTTTGCCCCCATCCCCAAAACATAAAATCTTAGGTATTTTTTGCCCTCACAAGAACACTCTTGCGAGTGTTCCGGTGTTCTTATAATTATAGTGCTCTTATAATTTTTTCACGAGTCTTATACTGTTTTATAAGACCCAGAGGAGTGGCAGTTTGCCCCAAACTTCCTGAAAACTTCAGCTTGTTCACCCGACGTTGCGACGAAACAAGGTATACCTACCCAATCACGTATAAAATTCATTTCCATATATTGAAACCCGCTGACTGTATGCAAACTCTATGATAAAATATATTCTCTTGGCTTTAGGCTTCGGGTATAAAAAAGAACTAGAAAATAGATGCTCTCTTGTGAGCACCTGAAAATTAACCAAAATTGATTTTAAACATCTCCAGAGAACCCATTCCCTGTTCTATAGCATTACGTCATAGTTTCCAGAATAACGATGGACTGAGTATTACGAAGACTTGCCGATTGTAAAATGTAAGATTTTTCAAATTTTATTTGCGACTAATATTTGTTGCTTTTGTAGGAGACAGTCAATCCCAAGGATATGGTCACTGATGCATTCCATAACTTCCATCCTCAGTATCAACAGTATACCCAGTATAGCGCAAGTAAGTTGTAAGCTATCAAAGTCATTTCTCTTAGAAAAAAAAAAGAAAAAAAGAAAAATCTTGAATCTATTTTTTATAATCTATCCCGATTTTTTAAAACTACCCTTCTTTGAATACCAAGGGCAGTGATTTTTTATATATTGGTTACGTGAAAAATTTCAAAACCATGTATATTTTATGAATTAGGAAAATTATGAGGATCTAGTTTTAACGAAAAAGGTATCCGTATGCAGTTATATGGTTTTTGATAGTTGTGGGTACCAATTTCAAAAAGAAAATGTGTGCCAAAAAATCACTAAAAACAAACTAATGGAGGTCTACCTTTCTTTTGAAGGTGTCACACAAGGGCGTCGTTTCAGGGGAAGGGGGAAGGCGAGGGAGCAAGGGATCAGTTCCCCCCCCACAATTCGGAGAAAATAACTATTGTACTACCCCTGCCCCTTGAGTATCTGGATATGTACCCCTCTTCCCCTTCCCCCGATTAAAGATGCTGGCCATGTTCAGTTGTCTTTGGGATTCAACAGACCGTAAATATTTCAGCTTTGTATGATTTAATTTATTAATTATCCTTTTATGATTAATTATCTGTTTTATTAATTAGCTTTGTATGATTTTAATTTATTGATTTAATAATCTTTATTCATTTTCACGGCTCTACGTTTCAAAAATCACGAAAATGTGTTTACTGCCTTAAAAATTTTACAATTTTTTAATAACCCAAGGATTGCGATTTTCAATATCGTGGTTTAAACAGCGATTATAACATCGCGGTTTTCAGGTGTGAATAGACCTAAGGTGGGTCCAGGGATCGAAAATATTTTATTTTAATGTCCTCGGCACTTTGATCGAGCTGTTAACACGCATAAGTAATATAGCACTGCTACTACTAACAAATCACAGCATCGGCAAGCCGCTTGAGGGCATCACAGCTACGCATGCTCCTCCTCCATCCTAATCTATTCAGAACTTCCCTCTTTACGTCCTCCCAGAAGTTCTAATTTCCTTAAATCTTTTCTTACAACATCCTCCCACCCCAACTGAGGACGACCTGCTTTTGTTTTAGCCCTGGACGGTTGGCCAAAATGGATAATTTTTGGCATCCACCGAACATGCCCTAGACATCTCACCTTTCTCTCATCTTGACCCTAGAAAGAGGGATTGAACCACATTTTTTCACAGCCTGCTGTTTGAAACCCGGTCAGTCATTTGGGTACGTAAAACAATGCGTAGGCAATTTCTCTGGAAACTATCTAGCAACTCTTCCTCCGTTTTCAGACTGCTCATGCTTCACAGCCGTATTTTACCACTGTCATCACTCTAGCTTCCAGTATTTAGTTTTGGTTCGGATATTGCCATATGTGACAGTTTTCTATTCGTATCTCTGACTTATAAGTTACATGTATGTCAGAAACGCCTAAATTTCTCACAAGACATCGTTTTTTTTTATGGAAGATGAAGAAGAAATTGGACTTTAAAATATTTTTTCTATGTTATGTTAAGGAATTACCTTCCTTAAGAATAGGGAAAATACCTTGAATACAGACAGTAGAATGGTCACCTAAAGGCTAGTAAAGTATGACCAGATCACGACTGTTATATTTTCCTCAGTTTACAATTACCGATGATTTAACAACAACTTCTGTATCTTTTTAATTTTTTAATATTTAAATATTTTACAATAATATTCATATATATATATATATATATATATATATATATATATATATATATATATATATATATATATATATATATATATATATATATATATATATTAATATATATAATATATACATATTATATATACATAATATAATATAATAATAATTAATATTTTATGTAATGTTTTAATTTTAAAGATTAAAATTTTTAGGCTCTAATAATGATTACTGACCCTCACTTTGGATCAGCTCTAGATTTTCATGCTTGAAGGGTAAGAAAGCCTGCTAGATTTTGTTTCATTAAATCTCTAGGCGGTTTTAGTACACCAGTGTTTAAATGATGTTGGGAACAATGGGAACAAAAGTCCCTTGTCTTGAGCAAGCTATCATGTTTACAGCACAAAAAATAATTTCCCTTCGTAAGAAAGCCTACTAGATGTTGTTTCATTAAATCTGTACGCGGTTTACTCCATCAGTGTTAAAATTATGTTGGAAACAATGGGAACACAAGTCTCTTGCCTTGAGCAAACTGTCTTGTTCACAGCACAAAAAATAGTTCCCCTTCGTAAGAAAGCCTGCTAGACTTTGTTTCATTAAATCTCAGCACGGTTTTACTACACCAGTGTTTAAATGATGTTGGGAATAATGGGAACAAAAGTCCCTTGTCTTGAGCAAACTGCCATGTTCACAGCATAAAAAATAGTTCCCCTTCGTCCCACACTGTAGTTGAGCTTAGTATATGAAATTATCATTGAATAAAAATTTGGTCAGGTACCTAATTGCTACCTTAAGCTCAACTATTCCTTGGTAGCCAGAATTATCGTGCAGATTTTTAAAATAAGGAGCAGCAAAGAAAAGTCATCCAAGCCTTATTGAATGTAGTGTAAGTTTCGTAGACAAAATAACACTTTTTATAATAAACATGTACCGGTTCCGTATTCAATTTATTACCGACCAAATATTACACGGATTTTCAAACGGCCATTTAGCCTAAGAAAGTCAATGATTTAGGATTGATGAAGTTGTTTAGTTGGTGGTAGTGCTTCTTATCCCTTATCCCTTCTTATCCCTTATCCCTATCCTATTATCCTATAGTTGGTGGTAGTGCTTCTTATCCCTTATCCCTTCTTATCCCATATCTTAATCCTTCTTATCCCTTTTCAATCTTTCCTTCTTAACCTACTTAACGTTTCTTAGTTTCTAAGTGTTAAGTTTTGCAAGATTTATCTAAAAACTAGACGTTAAATTGAAGAATCAAATTCACTGCTCGAAGACTCAAAGCGAAGCTTTAAACTTACAGCTTGAACAGGACAACACATCACATTGACAATTTGAACAAAAAAAAAAAAAAAATTGAATAAACAAATAAAGCATCAAATCGGAGGCTCGGATTAACAACAGGAACACTTGAAATTCCACCCCAAAAAGGATTGAGTTTCGAAAAAAAAAATACAACTATTTAATTCAGGTTTTTTTTCTCTAAATATAATAATCTCTGCCATCGCAATTGCATCCAGCCCCCTTTTGTTCTACCAGGTATTACCCCTTATTCGAGTTTATCGAGTTTCGAAAAGAAAAATACAACTATTTACTTCAGGTTTTTTTTTCTCTAAATATAATAATCTCTGCCATCGCAATTGCACCCAGCCCCCTTTAGTTCTACCAGGTATTACCCCTTATTCGAGTTTATTGAGTTTCGAAAAAAAATACAACTATTTGATTCAGTTTTTTTTTCTCTAAATATAATAATCTCCGCCATCGCAATTGCATCCAGCCCCCTTTTGTTCTACCAGGTATTACCCCTTATTCGAGTTTATTGAGTCTCGAAAAAAAAATACAACTATTTGATTCAGTTTTTTTTTTCTCTAAATATAATAATCTCCGCCATCGCAATTGCATCCAGCCCCCTTTTGTTCTACCAGGTATTACCCCTTATTCGAGTTTATTGAGTTTCGAAAAAAAATACAACTATTTGATTCAGGTTTTTTTTCTCTAAATATAATAATCTCTGCCATCGCAATTGCATCCAGCCCCCTTTTGTTCTACCAGGTATTACCCTAGAAAATATGCATAATTGGCTGATTTTGTGGGTTAGCCAATATTGCGTGCTTAATTCTCTTCAAAAATGAGCATTTCAAGCTCCAGAAAAGTTAACCGCCATACCGTACCTTCTTATCAAGATTTTGTCTTTTCTCGATTTTTTATGCGTAAAAATGTTGCTTTTTTAGACTTCTGTGGGTTTTTTCTGCAAATTTATTACTTCTTAGAAGCTTTATCTGAACTTTGAAACTCTCACCTAGTCTATTTCTCCTTTTTCTTTCTAACTGCATGCTCTTTTCTCTCCTCCTTTATCCTTCTTCCTCTCTTTACCAACTTTTAAGCTTATATTCTTGCTTACTTTCTTCTGCAAAAAAAAAATATCTGCTTTAAGTCCCCTGCTTTAATTTTGTGGGCTGGCCGTTATTTTGTGCTTGTTTCTCTTCAAAAATGAACATTTCAAGCTCCAAAAAAGTTTGAGCCGCCATGCTGTGCCTTCTTATCAAGATTTTGTCTTTTCTCGTTTTTTTATGCGTAAAAATGTTGCTTTTTTAGGCTTCTGTGGTTTTTTTCTGCAAATTTATTACTTCTTAGAAGCTTTATCTGAACTTTGAAACTCTCACCTTGTCTATTTCTCCTTTTTCTTTCTAACTGCATGCTCTTTTCTCTCTTCCTTTTTCCTTCTTCCTCTCTTTACCAACTTTTAAACTTATATTCTTGCTTACTTTCTTCTGCAAAAAAAAATATCTGCTTTAAGTCCCCTGCTTTAATTTTGTGGGTTAGCCGTTATTTTTTGCTTGTTTCTCTTCAAAAATGAACATTTCAAGCTCCAAAAAAGTTTGAGTCGCCATGCGTGCCTTCTTATCATGATTTTATCTTTTCTGTTGTTTTTTTTTATGCGTAAAAACGTTGCTTTTTTAGGCTTCTGTGGGGTTTTTTCTGCAAATTTATTACTTCATAGAAGCTTTTTCGAACTTTGAAACCATCAACCCTTCTCTCACCTTGTCTTTTCACCTTTCCTCTCTCTAACTGTATCCTCTTTTCTCTCCTTTTTTTCCTTCTTCCTCTCTTTACCAACTTTTAAACTTATATTCTTGCTTATTTTCTTCTGCAAAAAAAAAGTCTGCTTTAACTCTTCCCCCCCTCCATCATTATTTTTTTTTAAGTTGGCATGAACTATGTGGAACTTTTAGCCATTCTATATAAATATTTTGGTTTTCCTCTTTACAAGCTTGTTTCTTTTTTGCATGTTTAGCTTCACCTCGTCGTATGGGTCAGGTGCATGGAAAATCAAGCGTGCAATCAGGATTTGCTCTGGATTTGAGTTCGCTTTACCAGAATGAACAGACTTTTGAAATTTATTCTGATTCAGGTCTGATATTATTTTATTGGGTGTGAATTGTCCTTCGCTTAAAGATCTCCCTTCCCTTTGCTCCCTATTGTTTTTGAAACATGTTCCCTATTTCTCCAACACTGAAATGTTCAGTCTGGATTTGAGCTTAACCAAAGTTATGGACTTTTGAAATTTATTCTGATTCAGGTCTGATATCATTCTATTGGGTGTGAATTGTCCTTCGCTTAAAGATCCCTCTTCCCTTTGCTCCCTGTTGTTTTTGAAACATGTTCTGTGTTCCTCCAATACTGAAGTGTTCAGTCTGGATTTGAGCTTAACCAGAATTAACATACTTTTGAAATTTATTCGGACTCAGGTCTGATATTATTTTATTGGGTGTGAACTATCGTTCCCTTAAAGATCCCTCTTCCCTTTGCTCCCTATTGTTTTTCAAACATGTTCCCTGTTCCTCCAATACTGAAATGTTCAGTCTGGATTTGAACTTAACCAAATTTAATAAACTTTTGAAATTTATTCTGATTCAGGTCTGATATCATTTTATTGGGTGTGAATTGTCCTTCGCTTAAAGATCCCTCTTCCCTTTGCTCCCTATTGTTTTTGAAACATGTTCCCTGTTCCCCCAATACCGAAGTGCTCAGTCTGGATTTGAGCTTAACCAGAATTAACATACTTTTGAAATTTATTCGGATTCAGGTCTGATATCATTTTATTGGGTGTGAATTATCGTTAGCTTAAAGATCCCTCTTCCCTTTGCTCCCTATTGTTTTTGAAACATTTCCCTGTTCCTCCAATACCGAAGTGTTCAGTCTGGATTTGAGCTTAAACAGAATTAACATACTTTTGAAATTTATTCGGATTCAGGTCTGATATTATTTTATTGTGTGTGAATTGTCGTTCGCTTAAAGATCCCTATTATTTTTGCCCCGATGTATGTTCCCTGTTTCCTGTGAAACATGTTCCCTGTTCCCCCGAAACTGAGCGTTCAATCTAGATTTGCTCTGGATTTGAGTTTAACATACTACCAAAATAAAGATAGAAAATAGAATGGACTTGCTTTGGATTTTTTCTTTTTCAGGTTTGAAATTATTTTATGGATGTGACTTGTCCTCGCTTAAAGAAACCCTAAATGATGGCAATGCCCTATTAGTATTAGTTGTTCACTGTCTTGTAGTTTGAGAGAGGGGGTGTAAATTTATTCTATCGGAAGCGGACTCTATTTCTTATAAAATTGTTTTGATTCACCTATGGGGGAGGGGATCTTTTGACTCCATCCAGAAGAGTCTCCTTCGTCGTCCTGTATACAAGTATGTTATGATCATGCTTAGTTTCAAGGAATAGAGAAATAAACACTAGACAAATATATTTGACATATATCTTATCAGAACCATTATCCAGTTGCAGACAGCCTGGGCATTCGGAGGGTGATGGGAAGGGGGATCAGCAGGTTTTCCAAGATAGAAAAAATTGTTTTTCTATGCAAGCATATTTCGAAATCTCTTGAGGAAGGGGAAGGAAACTTTTTGGACACAATTGGGGGAGAACTATCCCCTTCATCCTCCTGTATATAGGTATGTTATTGTCATGCCTAGGTTTTATGTGAATTATATGAATGCACATTAGATATAGGTTCAAGTATTATTTTACGTATGCCTTATCAAATTAGGCTGTCTCAATGCGTAATGAAAGGTATTTATCATGTTTAGAAATCAAATTTGCCTCCTTATTGAAAAACAAAATGAACATTTCACCAGGCACATACACAAGGAGGGATTCACCTTTCCCTAGTTTTGTAATCCCCCTTACTGAAATCTCATGATTTGTGCAACTTTCTTTTTTCAATTTTAGTTTTATATTTTTCATATATTTTTGTGTTTTTACGAATATTTTGTCCACCTCCCCGAAAAAATGTGTTTACCGCGCCTGTTGTCAATTTACTCTTAAGTACATCAGTCCTTTAGACGGTACTGACATCTATGTTGACTATGAAGTATTCCTCAGAATATTTCCTTTCGAGACGTACCGATATTTTTTTTGATCCGATGAGAGACAAAGAAAGATGATAGGTAATCATTGTTTTTGTTCTTGTTATAAAGTATTGAGATGTATGTCAATGGGTTTCTGAAAAATGCTATAACCTAATGTGTCTTCCTAATTAACGCATTAACTCTTCCTTAAAAGATAAATTTCTATGACGAGCGCCAAGTTTGGTAGAAGGGAGGAGATAAATTTTCTTTTGTTTGAAAATTCGTCCGTTACCTCGCTTGGAGAAAATTATTGCGGATCTAAATTCTTCAAAAAGCTGGCTTAGTCGAGTGGTTTGCACAACGAACTTGCAGTCTTATAATGGCTGAGGTTCAACTCATTGTGTTTTTGATTATTTGGTTTGGGATAGAGGTGTGACTGCAAGCTCAGCCAGAGGTTTTTCCAGCTCAAAGTGAGTATAGGGAAAAATACGAGGAAGGTAATTGTGTCAAAGCATAGGATGGCTTGCCCACAACCACCATTGCATATCTGCAGGGTCATGAAATAGCAGGGTCATGGCTGAAGGGTCATGAAATAGAGATCAGCACCGTCGCTGGACTGTACAGTCTACTGCCGTCTACTATACTTTACTTGAACGAGAAAAAGTCTTACTCCTGGAAAAGCTTGAATATTTAGTGAATACTGAATAGTTCATATAAATGACTTACGAATAATGTTAATATACTCTTTAATGCTTTTAATGCTATTTAGTAACATAATAATCATTATTGACTCAAATTTAATTTTAAGCCCTTTACGGGCCCCCAAAAATGGCCCCTTTTTTATTAGTTTAGATACGTCTTGTATACTTCTGTTAGTGTTACCCTTGTTAAAACCGGTTTACCCATAAATTGAATCGACAGTGACAAATTCGAGGATTAATAAACACATGGGAAATATATAGGCCTAATATGGGTTATATATTTGGGTAATGATTAGGTTAGGTTAAAATTCAATTCGTGCCACAAAAAATTATATTATTTGGAAAGAAAGAATACAAAAAAGGCATCGAGTGGTATCTTCACTTTATTTGTATTTCATTTATATCAATTATTCAACATTTACCGAATATTTTCTAAAGCATATTTAGAGCGTTAGCCTGACAAAATAGATGTCTCTGGTGTATCAAAAACAGATTGCTCCAGCTCTAAACAGCAATTCATTTAGTGCACTATCCCTGTACAATAGATCATTCCGTTTATGTATGTATGTATGTATGTATTTATTTATAACCCATCATACAAAATAATGAAGTAATGGAGTACATAGAAAAAAAGGAAAAAAAAAGAAGAAAGAAACAACATATCGCAATTTCATTCTAAAATACAAACATAAATAATTCCACGTCAATAAACAACATTTTGCCATTTATGGCCGGTTTGCTTATTGCACATGTGTACATTCACCTCAGCTAACTTAGCGCATGGGTCAGACAAGCTATATTTTTTCATTAAATAGGAGTTGTGGGTCCGCGGAGGAACTCGCAACAGAAACTTAGCAAATTTGAAGAAAACGCGTTTCATCCTAAGATGGTCAGATTCACTAAATATAGGGTAGAACGGTAGTAAATACGGAATATGTGGCAGGACGACACTATTGTAAATCCTCGCAAGATGGGCTCTATTCAAATGAAACTGAGAACTAACAATTGTACCATATGCACGACGGATTTCCGTTTCCATACTTTCTAGCATCAATAGCCTAGCTTTCTTCAGATTTTTTCCAATAGGAAGGCCAAGATAATTCAACTTAACACAAGGCTTTACTTCTGTACCATTCAGATCTATATAATCGAATCTTCTATATATCTTCTATATATCTTCTATATATCTATATATCTATATATTCTATATATCTATATATCTTCTGATCTAGTCGCATCTGTTCCATTAAAATTCTAAACATCACATTTTTCAGCATTTAGGGAGAGTCCAATATTACTGTAGTTTTTACATATAAGCCCTTTCTTCTTTTATAATTCAGCTTGTAGTTTTGCTTCTTTTGTGAGATCCAATCTTATAAAATAACTTCTGCTTCAAAGTTGTGTTCCTTGACTTCTTGGTGATGTTCTTGCTCTTGTGTTCACTGACAAAAAAACAGTAACATGGGTTCTTTGAATTGAAGGAACTTTCCTGTTATGGTCTTAGGCTTTTGTTTGTGTTGTGTAATTATTTCCTCATAATAGCATAGAAAATATGAAACTCGTCTAAAACATAACATAAGAAATCTGTTCGTTTAAGCTGTCGGCTAGAAAAGTTTTAATCCTTTTTTCTTATTACAACCATCAACTGATTCTCTTGCGCTATTAGTTAAGTTTCCTACACAAAAATTAGGACATATGTCCCACAGGGAATGGGGATAAAGGAAAAATTTGAACCTTTAAAGGGGTAATGAACAATTGTCCAGACTGAGGCAGTTGCCGCTGTCATAAGGCCTCCAGAGACCGAGAAAGAATTCATATAATCAAAATTAGTGACTTATTTCAAGTTTGAGGGGCGAGGGCACTAAGATATTATGAATTCTAGAGTGGGGTACGACAAGAGTTTTCAAGGTTTTCGATTATCGTCTTAGATTTTTGTTTGAGCCGTCCTAGCCGAGTGGATTGGTGCGGTGGATTTAGGATCCTTTATCCGAGAGGGTGAGGGTTCGAGCCCTAGTGTACCGAATTATTTCGTTTGGGACGGGGGTCAGTGGAGTGACCCTCCAGAGGTGAAAGCTCTAAATTGGTACCTGAAGAAATCTTGGAAAGGTAAACAGGAAGGGTGTGCAAAAGCACAGGATGGCTGGCCCTCGCCCCCCCCCATTGCACTCCCTGGGTGAAGGGCCTTGAGAGGGAGATCAGCACCGCCGCTTCGGACCTTGAGGGTCTAGTGCCGCATCCTTTACCTTTTTATAGACTTTTGTTTGTGTTGTTTAATTATTTCCTCGTGATAAGGGAAACTTTCATTGATCTTCAAATTCAATTCAATTCAAATTCATTTTATTTAAAAAACATGCGACGGAGAGAGCCGATTATTAGTTTTTATTGTCATGCACACACAAAAATCCGTTGACAAGTCAAAATTAACATTATTAAAATTATAATATATACAATTAACAATAATAATCCGGATTAAAAAAATCGACCCAGCATTAAACAACTTAACAAACGAGGGCACAAAACTAAGCTCATATCGAGCATGTGACACAGTCACAGGTTGAAGTTTCGGCACAGGCTGTGCAACGGCCCTGAATGGCCTTGCCCGTGCCGGTTGATGTTGGTCAAATGTCTTGCTTTCAAAATGTTTGTTGGAAGTTGTTTTGATGAAGTTGTTGGTCTCATTTTTGTCTTGTTTTCTTTTTCCGTGCCACGAAAACTAATTTAAAAACCCCATTTTCCATCTTCGTTTCTTTAATTTATTTATTTTACTATATTTATCAACGGAAAATTTATTCTATCGGTTAGCAAAGAAAAAATATTTTGGTACATTTTGAGTTAAATACGTTTTTTTTTAGTTTTGAATAGTTAAATTTGTCCTAAGATGATATAATGCTGGGATCTTAGTTACAATGTAGTGCTTCAGCGCAGTGTATACAGGGGGATTCGAAAATTATTTCAAGCAGGGGTTCAATTAAAGGAATTAAAAAAAACCTTTTTCGGCTTTTAAATGAAAAAGAATAAAGAAATTACCCTCACAGATTTTGAAAAATACCCTTTTTGTACCCTCATTAAATATATATGATAAAACCTTCACCCACCTATGTTTTGTAAAACGGTACCCTTAAACGCCAGAGGGTATTCAGAAGGTCCTAAGTAAGCAGTAAATTGCCCATAAATTATTTAGACATCACTGCCCTTTCATATATAATTAAAAAGAAATGAAAAAGTAGCAAGAAGGTACAACTTTTGATAAGACGGTGAGAGTTACAGAAAATGACACTTGAATATATGGGGTTGGGGAATTCAAACACTAGTTCCGAGAACCTCGAATGGTTATTGATTTCAGCGCCTCTACAATGTTTCAATGACTTACTGTCATGCTAAAAAGTTTTACTTGTTTTAAATATTTTTGTTTTATTTTAATTGTAAATCTAATATATTTGTGGGATACTCACTCCTGGGCTTAGTTGTAGTTCCCTTCATTGCATGTCCGAAGCTTGATCGGAATCAGAAGACCTTAAGAATTATGTTCCTTGACCAAGTTTCATGCGCATCTACTGAATTGCATTTCAGGCTTTGTATTTTTTTTCTAGACTTTGTTCAAAATACTGTGAAATACTTCAGAATCATTTGAAAAAAGGAAAATATTTGTTTTTTTTAGCCAATTTAGATGATTCTCTGAAAAATAAGTAATATTAGGGTATAATTCAGGATAGTGAATGGCATGATTTGTGGCTAATAAACCATTTCATACAAGTACCTTGTCCTCTTCGTGCAAGTTACTGCTGTAGGGTTGTCGCGTGTAATTCAAAACCTTCAGTTTTGAATGGAAAATACTCAATGCACAAGTATACAATTATGCAATTTTGGGTTGCAATGTGTGCCAAATTAAAAAAAAAAAAAAAGCTCGGGTGAAGAATCACCAATTGAAGCTAAAGCAAATACAAACAAGCAAAACTGTTCTCTCAGAAAGAGAAGCTAAAAAAAAATGCAAATTTAAGCACAGCTATGCAATTTCTATTAGTAACAGGTCCCAAATTAACAAAAAAGAAACACGAGTGAAAAATAGGCTAAAAGAAGCGAAAAACAATTGGCATCAAACAGCTTGCGTAGGTGCAACTTTCCTTTTAAGATCTGTCTGTCTTACGGGAATCAACTGTTTGTTTTATGTTTGAATTACATAGCCAAAAAGCATTGTCAAATCTACCCAGTTCTTTTTGCTTAATTTTTCTAGCTGTTCAACATGACAACATTGCCACCATTGTTTACTTCCCTCAAAGCCATAATTTTGAAGCAGCCAAAAGGAAAGTATTAAAAAAATCAGGGTTTTCATGTATGATTAGATCGAAGATGGGTGCGGTAGGTAAATAGTGTTTTAACTTTGATGGCCTTAGTACTTTGAGTAAGTAGTAAATTGAACTTATTTGTCGGATGCCCACAGCCGGGCTTGATTTTCAATGCATATGATTTACGCATTAAATTCTTTGGTGTTATGCATCATTGAAAACGATCTGAAGCTTGCCGGTTTGATGAGCATGAATATGTTTGAGTTCATATCCTACTGAACCGTTTCGCCCTCGAACAATTCAAGTTTTTAGTTCTATTCTCTGCTTTCAAAAGGGAAGCCTATAAGATGTACGTCATATCCATTAATCGGAATCCGCTTCAATGCTGTATCGTTTACTTATTGTTTTTTTGGTCCCTTAAAAAGGGTACTAGAACTTTTAATTTCAGTTGGAATGAGCCCTCTTGCGACATTCAAGGTCCATTGGGTCTGCACGATGACTCCTGGGAAAAAACAAAACAAACAAACACGCATTCGTGATTCGTCTTCTGGCAAAAAATACAAAATTCCACATTTTTATAGATAGGAACTTGAAACTTCTACAGCAGGATTCTCTGACACGCTGAACCTGATGGTGTGATTTTCGTTAAGATTCCATAACTTATTGGGGGTATTTCCCCCAATTTTCTAAAATAGGGCAAATTTTCTCAGGCTCGTAACTTTTGATGGGTAAGACTAAACTTGATGAAACTTATATATTTAAAATCAGCATTAAACTGCAATTCTTTTAATGTAACTATTCGTATCAAAATTCCATTTTTTAAGAGTTTCCGCTTCTTTTGAGCCGGGTTGCTCCTTACTAAAGTTCGTTACCAAAAAATGTTTGAAAAGTCATATCCATTAATCCGAATCCACTTCAGTACTATATCGTTTACTAGGCTATAATTTCGAGGGCTGCCAGGTCTCCAGATCACCGTGCAGCGCCATGTGCAGTCACGGTTAGGTGTTGTCTCACCGTTTGCATCTAGTGCACCTATGTCGGCTTCAGGTAGCTTGGTGCTGTAGTGGGTTATTAGTTTTGTTGGTTTTAGTAATTATATTAAAGCAACGTAATTGTTAAGAATAGCCACAATTAAAGTTTACTAGGGCTCTAGGGAAGTTTTTCCACTCTTTGACTCTCTCCCCCTATCTTGAATGTATTAAAATCCTATTGGAATAAGATTTATGCTATAAATGTAAGAGCGTATAACAACTTCAAATGCTACTAGAAATAAATACTCTAAATTGTATGCCACTCCAAGCAGGGTCGTATCCATTTTTTTTTTGGGGGGGGAGGGGTTCAAGACATGTTTTTTGTTAGGGGGGGTACTCAAAAAACGCATAAAAATCTGTTTATACTCATTTTAACTACGGTTTTATTGATACATTTTGTTGTTTTAATCAAATAAATAAACGTGTCAATAAGTTTTTAGCAAATGGCTACACAAATTTTCTGTATATTTAAAAAGAATGGATTTACAAAGAAGAAACTATTAATGAATTTGTGTTAGTATTAGACTAATGTAAATAGATTGATTGTAATACTGCTTTAATCCTACACATTAGAACTTCTTACGCTGCCCTAACTTAATGGCGTTTTCACACTGTTGAAACTTGAAAAATTACAGTACGTTACGCAATGTTATGGGGCAAATTTTTTCGGTAACGTACAGTTCCAGGTAGACTCGACCTCTACAATTACGTTAAGTACGCTGACAATAAGTTACTGGAAAAACCAACATAGTAGCAACAAAAAGTAATTTCTGGACGGACAATAACTAAGTTTTGAAAGTAAATTAATGGTTTTTCCCAGGAAGCCTTTCGCTGCTGATCGAAACTTGAATCTTCATCTCAATTCTACATTTTTTAATTACTGAATAATTTACTTGTGATGATTTTAGACGGTGATTATGATGGTTTTATGGATTTTTACGTCGACTTAGTGTGAAAGAACTTCAGAGTGAAAGCTTAACATAGTATAAATTAAAGACTTGTCTTAGAAAATTACGTTTGTGGTGTGATAGTTGTCTTTTACGTGTTTGGTGAGCAAATTCAAAGATTGAAATCAGTAATGGTTTGGTTTTTAAAAGTTTGGTTTTTAAATGTTGGAATGAAAAGAGAAATACCTACAAAAACGTTTGTAGTCTAAATGACACTATCCTTTTGGTGGATTTATGGTATGGCAACACTGTCCTTATTGTATGCAACCAATTCAGGCCTTTTTTACTGCTTCCCGGTCGTGCTTATCGAAAATCTTTGATTGATGGCAAAGTTTTGACGATTTCCATCTTTTGTGAAACTTGGCAGGCGGGGGGCTAATGGGTGGGTTGGGGACGTGGCTCGGAAGAAAGGGACTCAGTTTGGGTCCTTCAAGCACACAGATTAGAAGTCATTGTTGGTTTTTTTATTTTATTTTATTTTTTATTTTAATTTGGGTCTGCACTGATTGTTTCACCTCCGGACGAAGTTTTTCGGCTCTCAAGCTCTTCAGCTAAAGTGAATACCCCAAGATTTTCATCTGGTGCCATATTGGCTAGTACGCGCCCCGGGGCCCATGTGGGAACTAAGAGGTGGTATACTGCCATCCCTTTGATTCCTTCGAATCTTTTATTCGTAATCGATTGTATTATCCACTTTAGAATCAAATACCTCATTATTATAATTATTCACAAAAACGATTTATTTCCAAGTTTAATTTTTGTAAATGTTTTTATTTTTTAAATATCTATTTACTATTTACTCGTTTATTAATTTACTATTTACTATTTTCTATTGTCTTATTACTATTTGCTATTACTGTTTACTATTGTTACTATTTGCTAATAGTTTAGTATAGTCTTTTGCTATTTATAATTAATCTTCTTTCATAGTTTCTTGCATATTTTCCAAATACTAGAAACCAACGTTAGATACTAGAAACCAACATTTCAACACCAGATTATGTGTTAATGGCCTTTTTCCAATAATCCCATTCTGGGAAATATATTTGAATAAAAGTTTTCCCTGCTCGTATTTCCTCAAAAATAAACCGTCAAAGGCACAATAGCCTTTAAAGCTCAGGATGGAAAAAAAAGAATATCTGCTTATCTTTTCCCTTTGAGATATTCCCATCTGAGAAATAAAATGAATTTTGGAAAATTAAAGTTTTGGGAAATGAGATACCTTTGAAGCTTGAGAATTTCATGTCTAGTACTGCAACAGAAATTGGAAAGTTCTGAGATATATTTGTATAACGGCTAAATAAAATTAAACGAGATTTTTTTTGTATCTATTTTTTATTCTGTATTTAATTCATTTATTATCCAGAAATTTTATTACGTTTTATATGTTAATTTATTTTGTTAAATCATTTTTTAGCATAAAAATAAATTCTTATTTGCTAGACATTTACTAGCTAAGTATCAGGGATTCGTGGGGATCTGAAAAAGGATTTATGGGGTGATCTTAGAAGTAATTCGGAGAGTGATGCCAATAACCCCTACCCTTTACACTTTTTTCTATAAACAGGATGATAGTTGAAGGAATTCAAAAAATAAAATAAAATGCTTAAAATCATGCCTACACATTGATCCATTATTTTGAGTCCAGCGAAAATCCAAATCTGGCAAACATTGGCCTAAGTTCAGCAAAAATTAGAAAATATTGATAAACTATTTGTTAGTTTCTAGTTAAGGACCATTATTTACAAAAGTAAAGAGACACTTGCCAACCGTATCCAGGGGGGTTACTGAGTTTGAACCCCCCCCCCCCAAACTTTAGCCCGACTCTTAAAACCGCAACAGAATTCATTTTTTACGCGTTTTTAAAAGTTTTTATTTTGTAGCCTCCCTCCCAAACAGAAATATCCTGGGTGTGCTCTTAGGTAATTAACAAGGGAATACCAAGAAGCCCAATACTTACTTAATTTAACTTTACTTATTTTCTTGCAGTTTTTTTTTTTTTTATCATTTCCCCAAACTGAAACTGAAATTTTCTCGTTTCCCGTTTACCGAAACTGAACCATCTTTGGGCAAGGGTACTGACACAGTAATATTTTGAAATAGTGATACATTTTGAAGTATTTAATATTTTGTCATCTTTGATGTTTACTATTTTCTCTTTTTATTATTGCTACCTCTTCTTCTTTTTTTTGTATGATGGGCTTTTGAGTTAATAAGAAAATAGATAAATCAGTCTTTTGTTCATATTTATTTATCTGTTCTTTCCTTTTTTTAAGCTTAATATTTGTGTAATACAATAAGTTTTGGAAAGTTAGAGAGAGAAACTGCTTGTTAAACTTGTTAACATAGCCCTTTCCCCACACACAAAAAAAGAAAGAAAACATATATGAAATATACAGTCACCTGAAAACAATGATATTCTAATAATTTTCTTGTGGTTGCTTAAGAATTCTGAAGTCTTTAGGGCAGCATCATATTTTCGTCAGCGTTGCCACGTTGAATCTTAAATGATTATGCTAAATTAAATAAGTAAATTTTTCAATGCTCTTTGATCGTAAAAATCCAAACTTTGGCAGTTTGTTGATTCCACAGAAGACTACAAAACCAAAGGAAAGTGACACCTTCATAAGCTGTCTGGTGCCATATTTATATTTTTCTTTAGCTTTTCTTTGTAGATTGTCCCCTCGTTTCTTGTTCCTTTTTAATTTGGTGCCCTAGACAACGGACTTGATATGGTTTTTTTCATTAATAAATAAATCCCTCGTTTCAATAAATGAATTGAATTAAAAAAAAGTGTTTTCACCCGAAAGTAAGGAGTAACATTAAAACTTAAAACGAACAGAAATTATTACGTCAATGAGGGGGTTTGCCCCCTAGTAAATATCTCCCTCTTTACGCTAAAGCTTCAATTTTGTTCCAATTCTTTAAGAATAATCCCTGAATCACAAAGGCCGTATAATTAGAATAGATAGCTCTTTTGAAAGTACTGTAAAAACTATAGTGTAAAGAGTGAGGCATTGACTACGGGGTGAACCCCCTGTTTGTATAATAATTTCTGTTCGTTTTAAGTTGTTTGTGTTGCTCCTTACTTTCAGTTGAAAAAAATTGTTTAAAAAAAAACGTCCCCCATGAAAACATCCTCCATGAAAAGATC
Source organism: Artemia franciscana (assembly GCF_032884065.1). Lineage (NCBI taxonomy): Eukaryota > Metazoa > Arthropoda > Branchiopoda > Anostraca > Artemiidae > Artemia > Artemia franciscana. Next base: position 7,787,503 of record NC_088882.1, read on the forward strand.
CTCCCATGTAACCCCCCTGACTCCCCCACCAAAAAAATTTCTCCTGAAAACGTATGTATGCTTCCCAATAACCAACACTAGGCGTAAATTAAATTAAAAAAAGTTTTTTTTAACTGCAAGTAAGGAGCGACATTAAAACTTAAATGATCAGAAATTATTCCGTATATGAAAGGGGCTGTCCCCTCCGCAACGCCCCCTCTTTACGCTAAAGTTTGACTCTTTGTCACAAATCTACTTTTTAAAACAATAAAAAACTTGAGCGTAAAGAGTGAAGCGTTGGGGAGTGGACAACCCCTTTCATACACGGAATGCTTTCTGATCATTTTAGGTTTTAATGTCGCTCCTTACTTGCAGTAAAAAAAAACTTGTTTTTTTATTTTAATTTTTGAACGTTTTTGAATTAATGCGTGTTTTTATTTTGGCTCACCGCATATGAGTAATTTAAACGAAAATTTGTATATTATATTTTGTTTAGCTAAATGGCTCCAATTTTTGGTTACTTAAAAATGCAACTAGATTTTTAATTTTTTTTTTGTGCGAACGTTTTTGTTAGTAATAAACATACGTACCTTACGAATTAACTTACGTAACGAACTTCTATATTTCTGTATTTTTATTACGGATATTAGGGGGTTTGCCCCCTCGTGAATACCTCGCTCTTTACACTAAATCATAAATTTTACCCCAAATCTTTATGAATGACCCCTGAATCACAAAGGCTGTAGAATAAATAGTTGAAATTACTAAAAATATTTTAGCGTAAATAGCAAGGTATTGTGGAAGAGACGAATCCCTTTATATACGTAATATTTCATGTTTGTTTTAAGTTTTAATGCTTCTCATTACTTCCAGGTGAATTTTTTTTTATCTATTTTCTCATTGTTTTTTTTTTTTTTAAATAATGCTAGAAAACCTCCGCCCCTTCATGGAAATTCTCCTCCCTCATTATAAATTTCTCCATGAAAAGATCCTTCCACGTAACCCCCGACCCACCCCAACGCGAAAAGTCCCCCTGAAAACGTCTGTACACTTCATAATAACCATTACTATATGTAAACAATTGTCAAAGTTTGTAACTTGCAACTCCTCCCTCGGGGACTGTGCGGGATTAAGTCGTCCTCAAAGACATAGTCATTAGATTTTCGACTAAGCCGAACAGAATGGCTATCCCAAAATTTTGATCCGGTGACTTTGGAGGGAAATTGTGCGTGAGAGGGGGCTTAGGTGCCCTCCAATTTTTCAGTCACTTAAAAAGGGCACTAGAACTTTTAATTTCCGTTAAAATAAGCCCTCTTGTGACATTCTAGGACCACTGGGTCGATACGATCACCCCCGGGAAAAAACAACAACAAGTAAACACGCATCCGTGATCTGTCTTCTGGCAAAAAATTCTAAATTCCCAAGTTTTGCTGGTTGGAGCTTGAAACTTCTAAAGTAGGATCCTCTGATACGCTGAATCTGATGGTGTGATTTTCGTTAAGATTCTATGACTTTTAGGGGGTGTTTTTCCCTATTTTCTAAAATGACGCAAATTTTCTTAGGCTCGTAACTTTTGATGGGCAAGACTAAACTTGATGAAACTTATATATTTAAAATCAGCATTAAAATGCGATTCATTTTATGTAACTATTGGTGGCAAAATTCTGTTTTTTAGAGTTTCGGTTACTTTTGAGTAATGTCGCCTCTTACTACAGTTCGTTACCACGAACTGTTTGACAATGGCTAAAATTCATATTTGCAGCCCTTCCCGCGGGGACCTTGGGGGATTGAGTCATCCTCAAAGACATAGTTATTAGATTTTCGACTATGGTAAACCAAATGGATATCTCAAACCTTTGATCGATTGGCTTTGGAGAAAAATGAGCATGGGAGGGGGCCTAGTGGCCCTCCAATTTCTGTCACTTAAAAATGTATAGAACTTTTAATTTCCGTTCGAATGAGCCTTCTGCGACACTAGGACCACTGGATCCATACAAACACCCCTAAAAAAAAAAAAAAAAAAAAAAAAAAAAAAAGATAAATTTGCATCAGTGATATTTCTTCTGGCAAAAAACACAAAATTCCACATTTTTGCAGATAGGAGCTTGAAACCTCTGCAGTGAGGTCTTCTGATACGCCGAATCTGATGGTGTGATTTTCAATAAAACTCTATCACTTTTTGGGGTTTTTCCCTCTTTTTTCGAAAATAGTGCAATTTAGTTCAGGCCCGTAAGTTTTGATGAGTAAGACTTAACTTGATGAAAATCCGATGCTTTTGATGTATCTTTTGGTATCAAAAATCCGTTTTTTAGAGATTCGGTTACTATTGATCCGGGCTGCTCCTCACTTACAGTCCGTTACCACGAATTTTTTGATCCCTATATGTATTGGTTTAAGATTTTACTCAATCAGTTCAAACGATCGGATTTCGCTGTCACTATCCGTGCTTCTTTATGCTGGATTTCGCTTTCACTATCCGTCCTTCTTTATGCTTCATAAAATTATTTTGTTGTCATGTCTTTAATTTAATTAATTGTCGCCTTTTGTTTATTTCGTTCGGTAATAATCCAGCTCTAGTTTTTTCTGTGTTGTTCGTTACTATCGCACCTGCTTAATTAAATTTCTGCATGCAACTGAATTTCATCTCTTATTAAAGTTAGTTCCTCCCAAGTGCATTCTAACTTGGATAATTAGAAACAAGTGGTTGTCACTCCCGGAGATGCTTTACGCTTTGTATCCTTCCCTATAATTTGCAGTTTCTTGCTAGCCATATAATATATTAGTCAATTAATTGTATGTATATATATATATATATTATATATATATATATATATATATATATATATATATATATATATATATAATATATATATATATATATATATATATATATATATATATATATATATATATATATATATATATATATATATATTGTTTCTATTGTTTCTATTGTTTGGTAAATGACGACTTATACTTATTGACGACATGACTGCCTGTCCACGGATTATTCTTTATGGTTGATTGTGTATGGCTATGCTGTTTGACCTATGTGGTTGTATGGATGAGTAGGGTTAAGGCCTCATTCAAGTGCTGGTACATATTAATCACTAATTTAGGAAAACAGTTTTCCCTTTCTCTTTCTATCTTTTTTTTATTGTGTTTTATTTTTTTATATGTGTTTGTGCTGTTGCATTGATGATTTCTCTTTTCGATATATATATAAATATAGGTGTCATAACACTGGAAAACAAACCGTTTTTTTTTTTATTCACGACACGCTTCAGCAACATGGCTGTAATTGGCAGTTTCAGGGTCTATGAAAGTTGTAATCTTTACAAATCGGGAACCCATGCTTGTGTTTCCCGAAGCTGCCCGTTTCCCGAAGCTTCCCGAAGCTGAGAATGAATTGGATATTTTGTTTTCTTTTGCTCCAGCAAAATTAGAAATCGGATGTTACAAGCCGATTAAGAATTAAAGCTCACCAATTACAACGGAAAGCAGCTTAACGAAGACTTTGAATGATGAAAAGGTTTTAAAATGATATGGCATTTTTCTATAGATTTTATAAAAGTCTCTTTATGTTGCGACTGGGTCTTGTCATAGTCCCTCTACAATCATAGAGGGTAAAGATTGTTCAGTGTATAGCACATTTTTTGTGAGGAAATGATATATGTTATCTACTTTTGAGGTACCGAAATTTTCAACATTTTCAATAATTTACACGGCTGCATCTTACCAAAATAAAACGTGAAAAACAAAAACAAACTGACATCACGAAGTTGCTACGTGTTTCTTTAATACATTAAGATATCAGTGTACTCTCGGATTGGTAATGTTCAGGGTTGCCACCCCTAGTGATTTATCACTATTTCTAGTGATTTTTTATGCTGCCTGGTGATTTGCCTCTAGCTAGTGATTTATAGTGATTTTTGTTCTAAAATTAGTGATTTTTTTTCTAAATCTAGTGATTTTTCAAAATATAGCGCGTAGATTCATGATTCAATCGAATAAATAATGCAAGAAGCTAATTAGTAAAAAAAAACGCGAAAATAGTGATTCACTACAGTTCCTAATATGTTCTATAGTGATTCACTACAGTTCCTAATATGTTCTATAGTGATTCACTACAGTTTTTAATATGTTCCAGATGCAAATATACCGCCTTTGAAGCTTCTAATTTTCCATCATATGTCAATATCAGACACAGACCTCAAAGCGTTATCAAAAAGATAATAATAATAAATTAATAATAATAATTATAAATATAATAATTATAAAAATTATAAATTTTTACAATTATTTTATTATTTTATAATAAAATTTTATATTATTTTATAATTATTTTATTTTTATAATTATTTTTATAGTTGATAATAATTATAAAAGATAATAATAAAAAAATAGAAAATAACGCGAAAATAGTGATTCACTACAGTTTTTAATATGTTCCAGATGCAAATATACCGCCTTTGAAGCTTCTAATTTTCCATCATATGTCAATATCAGACACAGACCTCAGAGCGTTATCATAAAGATAATAGGTGAACCTAATTAATCACCAAATTGCAAAAACGTTCTATACTTCCAATTTCACAACATTTGCTCATGTCGTATTTTTGTTTTCATATTTATGTGTTTTTATTCTTTATAATCTATCAATTCGAAATTAGATTTTCTCCTGTTAAAAATTGTGAAAATAGAGTGAAGGTGGATATGGATACACCTTCTATATCTGCAAATAGAACACAAATGGTGTCATTGAAAAAGAAAATAAGACTTAGTGCTTTTTAGTAAGATTAAATAAAAAAAACAAGTTTTTTTTTAATGAAAGTAAGGAGCAACATTAAAGCTTAAAACGAACAGAAACTACTCCGTATATGAAAGAGGCTTTTCCTCCTCAACGCCTCGCTATTTACGCTAAAGTTTGACTCTTTCTCTTAACTTTATTTTTAAAACAGTAAGAAACTTTAGCGTAGAGAGCGGGGCGTTGAGGAGGAAAAGTATTTCATATACTGAGTTATGTCTGTTCGTTTTAAGTTTTAATGTTGCTCCTTACTTTCATTAAAAAAAACTTGTTTTTTTATTCAATTTCTGGACGTTTTTGAATTAATGCATGTTTTGATTTTGGCTCTTCGCACATATATAATTAAAACGAAAATAGCATATTAATTAATTGCAATTAATCGGAAGATTTTGAGAAAAAAGGAGCGAGGGAGGAGGCCTAGTTGCCCTCCAAGTTTTTGACTACTTAAAAAAGAAACTAGAACTTTTAATTTTTTACAAAAGTTTTCATTGGTAAAAAATATACGTAACTTATGAATTAACTTACGTAACGAACTTCTATATTCATATGTTTTTATTGCGTATATGAGGGGGTTCGACCTTCGTCGCTCTTTAACACTAAAGCTTAGATTTTGTCCCAATTCCTTAAGAATGACCTCTGAATCACAAAGGCCGTAGAATAAATAGTTGAAATTACTAAAAATACTTTAGCGTAAAGAGTGAGGTATAACGAGGAGGTAAACCCCTCATATGCGTAATAATTTTTGGTCGTTTTAAGTTTTAATGCTGCTCCTTATTTGCAGTACAAAATTCTTTTCATATTTATTTTTTCATTGTTTTTTCAAATAATGCTAGAAAATCCTGCGCCCCTTTATTGAAATTCTCTTCCCCCATGAGAAGTTTCTCCATGGAAATATCCTCCCACGTAACCCCCCTCAAATCTCCCCCCTAAACAAAAAAATCCCCCTGAAAACGTCTGTACATTCCCCAGTAACCACTACTATATGTAAACACAGGTCAAAGCTTGTAACTTGCGGCCCCTCCCACGGGGACTGCGGTGGAGTAAGTTGTCCCCAAAGACATAGTTATTAGGTTTTTCGACTATGATGAATAAAATGACCATCTCAGAATTTTGATCCGCTGACTTTTGGGAAAAATGAGCGTGGGAGGGGGCCTAGGTGCCCTCCAGTTTTTTGGTCACTTAAAAAAGGCACTAGAACTTTTAATTTCCGTTAGAATGAGCCCTCTCGCGACATTCTAGGACTACTCAGTCGATACGATCACCCCTAGGAAAAAAAAACGAACAAAAAAAATAAATAAACACGCATCCGTGATCTGTCTTCTGGCAAAAAATGCGAAATTCCACATTTTTATAGATAGGAGCTTGAAACTTCTACCAGAAGGTTCTCTGATACGTTGAATCTGATGGTGTAATTTTCGTTAAGATTGTATGACTTTTAGGAGATGTTTCCCCCTATTTTCTAAAATGGGGCAAATTTTCTCAGGCTTGTAACTTTTGATGGGTATAATATATGAAACTTATATATTTAAAATCAGCATTAAAATGCGGTTCTTTTGATATAACTATTGGTATAAAAATTCCATTTTTTAGAGTTTCGGTTACTGTTGAGCCGGGTCGCTCCTTACTACAGTTCGTTATTACGGACTGTTTGAAAATAGGACTTAGTGCATAATAGTATTTGTAATATAACTATATAGATTAAATCGATTGTAGTTTGATGATTGAAGTCGGTTGGGATTAAGGGGGGGGGGTGTCTATTCTGGGAATTCTGTAATGGTTTAGTCTTCACTTATATTATCTAATCGAAACTCCAGGAATTTTCCCAAGTCTCTTATTTGTAATTGATTCACCTAATATGCGTAGTTAACGTCCTATTAAGTTTGTGGATTTATGTGATAACATATCAAACAGTTTGTGGGAACAAATTGTAAGAAAGGAGAAACAATAGTAACCGATACATCGATACATACATCGATACAGTAATCGATACATCATCGGCTTATTATGTTGGCTAAGAAACTGCAAAAATTTGCCTGAAAGAGGGAGGAAACACTCCCTAAAATCAAAGAATTAAAATCAAAGCATTAGATTCGGCGTTTTCGAGAACTTTACTGTAGAGCTTTCAAGCCAATATTTCCAAAAGTGTTGAGTTTTAGTATTATTTGCCAGAAGAAAAATCACGGATGCGTGTTAATTTGTTCTTTTTTATTCCCAGGGGCAACCGTATCGAACCAACGGTCCTAGAACATAAGGAGAGGGCTCACTTGAACGGAAATTGAAATTCATTTTATCCTTTTTATTTGAACCAAAAGGTCGGACGGCTACTAGCCCCCCTCCCCTCTACCTCCCTTGTCCCCAAAAAATTGTTTGATCGAGAATTTGAGATTGCCATTTTGTTTAGCAAAGTTGAATGGTTCCAAAATCATTCCTTTAGATTTAATATGACCCACGCAGGCCCTGAGGATAAGTCTGAGGATGAAAGTATGCTAAGGATAATGTACGATTTATGAAACCCAGTTTCATAGCCACAAAGACAAATGAAAGTTCTTAAGCCGAACTGGCCAGACTTGACAATGTCTGTCGCTCGTTTGACAGACATTGTCTGTCAAAAGTTTTTTTTTGTGGAGTTTTTTCTCTCTTTGTTGTTTATTGACAAAGACAAATAACGGAAAGAATGCATTGGACTCGTATAACTTGGGCTACATATTTGCACATTAGGGGGTAAGGCTAGGTTACTTTGCCCCCACACCCCATAATTTACAAATATATAACCCAAATTTTATTATTACAATGTTATATAACCGTAATATAGTTCTATTATGAAGTATAAACTAAAGTATTATATTTTCATGATATTTTGGCATATTTCATTAGGATTAACACAACTTTAATTCGTCGGTCGATTCCGTAATTAGTACCTGTTTTTTTTATTAAAGAACCAATAAGACCAATGTTTATTGAGATTTGTGAAGGGTGGGATAAATTTTTTCCATGAAAATATAAAAAAGGCCATTTTCGGAATTGTTGCTGGTATCCCAGTAATTATACCGGCTCAACTAGAGTAATAATATTTTTTTTTTTGGGGGGGGGGGACTGAGGCGTTGAATCGACAAGAAAAAAAAATAAAAGAAAAGTGCAAACACTTCAATTAGATCCCCGATAATCAATTTTCGGTGATTGGGGTATAAGCCAATGGTACAAATTCCGAAAAATACAGGGAGAAAGCCAGGATTTCGTCATATACTCTGAATAAAGATGCAAAAAGGCATTTAGCAAAATTTCAAGGGTAATTTTCCCTTAAGAAAAAGCAAAACATCAATCTTACGGTATTTTTCCGCATCTAGGGGGGTAATTTTATCCCCTTCCTGTAGGTGCGCCTGTATAGAACATGGTAAAGAAACAAAACGATTATTGTCATTGTTTAATTATTGTCATAAATTATTGTTGTGAAATCGTAAATATTACAATTATTGTCATAAATCGCACATTATCCTTAGCAAATTATCCTTAGCATACTTTCATCCCCAGATGTTGGTCAATAATAAGATTCTTTTTTTACACGTCCATTTTTATGAAACAAATGTTTTATATGTTAAGTGTTTAAATGTTAGTAGGCCTACTTTCTAATTCTTCATAAAGATCCTAGAAAACCGGTTTCATAGCCGGTTTCAAAAACAAGCGATGGGTGACAGAATGCATTGGACTTTTGCAATTTGGGCTACATATTGCACATTAAGGGGAATGGGGGAAAGTATAGCGGGTCTGCATGCAAAATGTGCTAGCAACAGCCTACAATTATTCTGGATATAATGAAGTAAGAATTGTTTTCTAATTTCACGCTGACGAAATATTTTACCGCCCACCCCCAATGTGCAAATATATAGCTCATATTATATAAGTCCAATGTATTCTGTCACCCGTCACTTGTGTTTGTGGCTATGAAACCATTTTTTTTTTCTCAGATCTTACAGTCAGATCAAGAACTTGAGTGTGTTCTGAATAATGAAGAAGCGCCTAAATGTTTAATAGTTTGATGTTATGTAATTGTTTCATAATTCTCCCTCCCCCCCCCTACAGGCCATTGAGCCTTTGTGGGGATTTGAAGATTGTAGTCTTATTATTCTATTGTTATGTGGAAAATAAATATATCTATCCGTATGAAAAAGTAAATAAGTAAAAGACAGAGATAAGTTAATAAAAACAAGATGGCATAATATTAGTGGATGCAGCCCCTCCCCTTACTCAGATGTAGTTTACTTTCTTCCAGTTGCCAAAAAAATGTAAAATTCTAGTTGCCCTATGCTTTCTCAGAATCCTGGATCTGCAACTATTTTTAATCTGAATACTTTTCCAGAGGCCGTGTACATCTGAGACACAATTTAATTGCTTAATTTATTTATCGATATAGAAAGAATATACGTGTAGGGAATCATCCTCTATTTAAAAAACACACCCACACAAAAACTTATTTAAAGAGACGAAATCCCAAGAAACGAACCTTCTTTTTCTTCAAAGTAATTGACAACTTTTATATCTGAAAATTCAAGTTTTGTAGCCTGGCATAAAAAAAAGTTTTAAATAAAAAATGACAAAAAACAACTTGCTATTACATGGTACGAAATAATTACGTTTTTCAATACAACGAGGTCTTACTAAAACTCTGGTTACGTTGGTTGTTATTCATATTTTCTTCCATTTTTCATCCTTTATCTTCATGTCAAGACACCAACAAATAAAGAAACAATTCTTTACCTTGCTTAATTGTTTGGCCCTTGGGCCAGGGCTCTTTTCTAGCTACATATTAAATGAAAGAAAACAGATTTTTTAAACTGAAAGTAAGGAGCAACATTAAAATTTAAAAGGGACAGAAATTATTTCATATACAAGAGGATCTGCCCTCCTCAATCCTTCGCTCTTCATGCCAAAGTTATTTAATACTTTAAAAACGTTTTAAACTCAAATTAAATGGCCCTTGTGTTTCAGAAGTCTTTCTTGTAGAATTGAGAAAGAAGCACGAAGAGCAAGGTATTGAGTAAGAGCGGCTTTCTCATACATGGAATAATTTCTATTCGTTTTAAGTTGTAATGTTTCTCCTTACGTTCAGTTAAAAAACTTGTTTTTTATTATTTAATGTTTGGTCGCTTTTCAAATAATGCAGGGAAAAATGCCTCCTCCCTCCATGGAAAAATCCCCCATGGAAAGTTCCTTCCGCGTAAAATCCCCCCCCCCCACGGACAATACCATCTTCGCTGAAAATTCTCCCCTAAAACTTCCTGCGGAAAATTCCGCCTGTAAAACTCTCCTTAGTCTGGTTTCATTTGAAAAAAGACTTTTCTATTTAATATTTTATTGGTTTTCAAACCATTCCGGACCCTTCCCCTTTCTCTGTGGAAAACTTCTCCTGTGAGTACCCCTCCCTCCCCCCATTGAAAAGTTCCTCTTGTGGAGAAGTCTTCCCCAGACAGTTCTAACCTCGCTGAAAATTTCTCCCGGACAATTCCCCTTTAACATCTCCACTTGTAAAGTTGAGTCGCCATAGTGAAAGTAAGACAAATAAAAGAATTTCAACAGGAATCCATGGAAAAGTTCCTCCCGCATAAAATCCCCCCTCCCCGACGGACAATTCCATCCTCGCTGAAAATTCTCCCATAAAATCGTCTCTGGACTATTCCACTTGTAAATTTTTCCTTAGTCTGGTTTAATTTGAAAAAAGACTTTTTTTTTTTATTTAGGTCTAATCGTTTTTCAAATCATTCAAGACCCCCCTCTCTTCTATGGAAAATTTTCTCTGTAAATCCCCCTCCTCCCGCGGAGAAGTTTTCCCCGTGGACGATTTTTCTCGCTGACTCCCCCCCCCCACAGAAAAATCTCCCAGACAATTCTAGCCCCGCCGAACATTTCTACGTGCAAAATTGAGTCACCATAGAGAGAGTAAGACAAATAAAAAGAATTTGATATAGGAATTCTGGCTATTCCCCTTGTGTAAAATCTACCGTGGAAAGTTCACCTGCTCTTCTGAAACTTCTCTTCCCACGGAAAATTCTTCACATGGGAATCCCTCGCAAAAAATTCCAATAACCAAAACTATAAGTAAACAACGGAAAACATTTATTACTTAACGCCTTTTTCCCAGGGGCTGTAGGGGGTCTTGTCATCCCCAGAGGGAGAGTTACTGCATTGCTCAACTATACGGAACAAAATGGCTATCTCAAAATTTTGAGCGTATGACTTTGGGGAAAAATGAGGTGTGGGAGGGGGGCTAGTTGCCCTCCAATCTTTTTGGTCATTCAAAATGGCACTAGAACTTTTAGTTTCCATTCGGATGAGCCCTCTCTCAATTTTCTTGGACCGTTGGTTTGATACGACCACTGCTAGGAAAAACGGATAAAACAAAATAAATATAAATAAATACGCATACGGGATCTTTCTTCTGACAAAAAAAGAAATTCTACATTTTTGCAGATGGTAGCTTGAAACCTTTGAATTATACACTTCTTTATATTTCTTTTACAGTGGATTCTATATATTTCTTTCACAGTGGATCTGAATATGCAATTTTCACTGAGAATTCTTGAGTTTTTTTTTGGGGAGGGGGAGTTCCTCCCTGTTTTCAAAAAATTTGGTGAATTTTGTCAAACTCCTAGCTTTAGATTGGTAACATTAAACTTAATGAATTTTATATATTTAGATTCATCACAAAGAGCAACTTATGTTGTGTATTTACTGTTATCAAAATCCCGTTTTTTTAGTTTCGGGCTCTCCTTACGTTCAGTTCGTTATCGAACTGTTTGACAATATTCATCTTACAGATTATATAATTGTATGTCTGCCTCGTGGATTGAATTCAAAATGTGTTTTCGTCTAATATTGTCGTCTTTTTTCATCCTTGTAATTCTACTCATAGATCGACTAGTTAAGCCATCTCTAAATTGGGCTTAAGTTTCTTTAACTTTTATTGTCCTTTATTGCTTGTCTACATTGATCTTCGTCGTACTTTTGCTCAATGTCGGTCCGGATTATTTGATATCTCCCTATGCTTTGCAGATCTACTTCAAAAGATTAGATGTTCAATAGAGTCTTTCAAGTCTTCAGATTGAGAGGAAACGGGACGTGTATATATCCCCCTGGGCCGCTTTCCTTATCTTTTGTGTTTCCTAGGGAAATAATCCTTTATTTCAGGTGTCTGTCTTGTTTTCTTAGAAGCAAGCTTTTTATTTGATTAATCGTTAACATATTGTGGCTTGATCAATATAATAACCCCAGTATTAAAATGGGAATATTGTATATAAATAAGTAGTGCATTCACCCAAATATGTAGCCGTTAAAAGAAAAAAAAAATACCATTACAACCGGCTGATCCCCATAATTGGATATTTCCTTGTGGTTGACGGATCAAGTTCAAAGAAGGGATTTTCAGTGAGGAGTCTTTCAAGTTTTCATTTTGAAAGGAAACTGGACTTGTAAATATCCCCGTGGGTCGCTTTCCTTACCCTTTGAGTTTCCCAGTAAAATAATAATTTACCACAAGTTTCTGTCTTATGTTCTTTGAAGCAAACTTCTCATTCGTTGAATGTATACATATATACAACATATATATATATATATATATATATATATATATATATATAACCTCCATTATATACTGGTTCTAAATCCCTACTGATTAAGATTAACGACACCCATCAAAAGTTATTAGCACAAATACATTTGTACAACAGGTTGACTCTAGTTCGGCATTGTGGAGTGACATGCATGAGAGGTGTAGCATAAGTGGGAGATGATAACAACGGCAATGAAGGGGGAAAATTAATGCCATGTTTTTATTCTCACTTAATTGGACTATCTGTCTTGGCTTTTTCTACAATTAGCCATGTCTTGTCATGGCTAATTGTAGTTACTTATAGACATGTAGACATGGCTTATAGTGACTTGTAGACACAAGTCACGGTGACTTGTGTTGTGTTTGAATGCAAGTTCTGCATTCACACAAATATATAGCCAAAAGATTAGATATTCAACGGAAAGTCCTTCAAGTCTTAAGGCTGAGAAAAGGAGGGACTTGGATATATAATTGTAATAGTAATAATTTAGTTCTGACCCACTATACAACAATACAAGTGGAGTAATATAGCAAAAACAAGAATAGCACAACAAAAATCACTCATAATAGCGCAGTGTAAATATTGACCAGTTGCGAATTGGTTCAGAAATGAGACACATCGCAGCGCGCAGAAAGGGTAGTTTCCTTTTGCGTCACAGCATAAATATAAAAAAAGAGTTGTCATTGCGCGTGCGCGAAGGCAGAGTCCTGAAGAAAGGTGGACGAGTGGACGACTGATGTGTCCCAAAAACCTTTAATGGAGATTATAGGAATTTTAGCTACTGTTTAATATTTATGCTCTGCTCACTAGTGGAGCAGACGGATTTAAATTGTGGAAAGGGCATAAGCAAAAACTTAGGTACTTAGAGACTCATAAAATCTAATTATATCACTCCAACCATATCATCGGGCAGTAGCGGTGTTACGGTACCGTCGCCTGAGGTGAAGCAAAAATTTTTAATATTTAAAATTTCCCCTTGGGTCCCTTTCTTTATCTTTTTAAGTTTGCTGGGGAAATAATATCCAGGGAAAATATATTCAATTTAGCTGTTTTGTTTTCATTGACGATTGCCTTGCCTAAATGCCCTGCAAGTTTCAAGTTAATTAGATTTTTTTGTGCATACACGTAATTTTGACAACAATAGATACATAAAAAGAATTGAATTTTATGCCGACTCCAAATATATAAAGTTCATTAAGTTTAGTGTTGCCCGAAAAAGCTATGAGCTTGAGAAAAATCGGCCTGACTTTCGAAAAAGAGTAAAAACACACCTACGGAATGTGGATACAGCCAGTGAATAATGCAAAATACAGCCAAAGTTATATTAATTTTTTCCATTGAGATCCACTTGACCGAGGACTTTGGACATTATTTTCAAGCCAAGGGTTGACATCAATTGTACGAGGCTGTTCTTTGGCGTCAAGATTATGCTAGTCTTTTGGTTTTTAGCTAGTCTTTGAACTGATATCAAGTATCCTGGCTGATGGGGAACAAAACTCGGGGCGATTTTTAGGTGTGCCAAATTTTTGAAGTTTCTGTGCATTGCGGTCTACGTCAATTGGGGATTTATAAAAATAATTTTCAAGATGTTTTTTAGATCCGATGTTCAGGAAAACCATTTTTTTTCTTCAATTTCTTGTGCACTAGGTTTAAATTGGTTCAATGACTCGCAGATGGAGGTCTCAAGCTGATGAAGCTATAATTTTGCCTATATTTTGGAACTTATACTTTTATGCCAATTTTATTCGAATTGACATTAGTAAGGTCTAATCTAACAGGTCGCAAAAATGAACTGCAAGTAAGGAGCAATTTGGCTTAATAGTAACAAAACCCTGAAACACGTAATTTTGATAACAATAGATACGTAAAAAGAATTGAATTTTATGCTGACTCCAAATATATAAACTTCATTAAGTTTAGTGTTGCCCGAAAAAGCTATGAGCTTGAGAAAAATCTGCCTGACTTTCGAAAAAAAGTAAAAACACACCCAGAAAGTCAAGTAATCCCAATGAAAATGACACCATCAGATTCAGCTTACCTGAGAATTCTACTGTAGAAGTTTCAATCACCTAACTTCAAAAATGTGAAGTTTTGTATTTTTTGCCAGAAGAAATATCATGGTTGCGTGTTCACTTGTTTTCTTTGTGTTTTTTTTTTGTTTTCTCCAGGTGATATTGAACCTATCGTCCTAGGAGATCAGGAGAGTGGACATTCAAAGGAAAATAAAAAGTTCTAGTTCCCTTTTTAAGTGACTAAAAGATTGGAGGGCAACTAGACCCCTCCCACCTCACTTTTTTTTACCAAAGACAGCATATCAAAATTTTGAGATAGGCATTAGATTTAGTTTAGTTGGCATGTCCAGTAACTATGCCTTTGGGGATAACAAAACTCCACATAGCCCCTTGGAAAAAAGCTGTAAGCTACGCAATTTGTCCATTTTTCAAGTCTAGCATTTGTTATTGGGAAATGTACGAAAAAATTTTTTTAGGGGATTTTACTGCGGAAGGGTGTTTCTCCATGGGGAGGAAAGTTATTAGAGGAAAGTTTGCTCGGGGAGGGGGTGAGAGGGGGATATTCTGGTATGATTTGAAAATGGTTAGAAATTAAGTATAAAAAAAGTTTTTCGATTGAAATGAAGGAGCAACATTAAAACTTAAAACGAATAGAAATTGTTCCGTATATGAGGGTATTACCCCTTCCTTAACCGTCGGTCTTTACGTTAAAGTTTGACTTTCTTGAGAATTCTTTAAGAATGGCTACCCAAATACAAAGGCTATTGAATTTAAGTGGGAAGTGTTTTTAAAAAAAAAACTTTAAAGCTTTAGCGTAAAGAGCGAGGGAGTGAGAAAGTGCTTGTCTCCCTCATGTATGGAATAATTTCTGTTCGTTTTAATTTTTAATATTGCTCTTTACTTTCAGTCGGAACAACTTTTTTTTTATTTGATAACAGTAAATAATCAGTCAAACCGGTTGATCCATATTATTCGATATCTTCTTTTGGTTGGGTAAAGATTGGATTTTCAATTGAAAATCTATCATATCTTCCGACTTAGAGGAAGGGATTTGAATATATCCCCTTCGGCTTTCTTTATCTTTTCAGTCTGCTGGGAAATAATCCTTTATTACAAATTTTTATCTCAAACTCTTTGAAGCAAAATAACTTCCTATTCGTCAAAGTAATTGATTGTGTAAGGTAATGGACCTTAGACTGTCTGGATCACTGTCTATCGGCCACTGTCTTGTTAGCATTATTATGCTACATACCTAAGCAACTTTTTTTTGTGATTTTTCCAACTTACAGAGACATTACAAATAAAGGTCTATTTTCCCTAGTGTCAAAATTCAACTATCTCTTTCAACTATCAAATTAAACTATCAAATTCAACTAAAATTCAACTTTTTATAAAACTACGTCAGTGTCAAACATTATCTATTATTGAATAAAATAGTCCAGTTTTATTTATTATAAAAAACAGCTATATTATTACTATTACTACAGTTATATTAAACCGTTATATAAACAGTTATATAATAATAAAAACAGCAGTTTTATTACTGAATAAAAAGGTCCAGAGTTGTAGTGCACTGATGATACCAGCTTCGAATAAATAAATAAAAAACTGTATAAATTCTGATGCCCTGAAAATTAGCACATTTCTGTTGAAAGCCAAAAATATGTTTTTTATTGCTCAATAACTGGTATATTATCGTATATGCTGTGACTTGATCAAGACAGCATAAGCTATTTAAATAGGAAAATTCTATATAAATAAGCATAACATTCATGCGTGCTTTATATAAATAGTCTTCGATAAAAACATAAAAAGGACATAATATAGGCAGCACCTGTCCAAGTGATTAAAGAGAGAAAAGTTTTCGTAATTTAGCGGACATAAGTTTTTTTTTCCAAACTTTTACTGGGGTTTAGCAGCGAACGGGAGACCGTAGGAAAGTTAGGAACGGTTTGAGAAGCAACCCGAGGTCAATAAAAACACAAAAGCCAGTAAATTACCTGTAGAGCAGTCAATCCACATAATTTGATATCTCCTTGTGCTTTTTAGATCTACTTCAGAAGACTTAATATTCAATAAAAAGTCTTAGAAGTCTTCAGATTGTGAGCCAAAGAGACTTGTAAATATCCCCTTGGAACACTTTCCTTATCGTTCCAGTTTGCTAGGGAAATAATCTTTCATTACAGGTTTTTGTTTTAGTTTCTTTGAAGAAAAGAAAAACACTTCCTGCTGGTAAAATTGATTTATCGTTTATAGATTGTGGCTTAATCCACTTAGCGCCACTCGTTTAAATAGAAAAAAATTGGTATTATAACTATTACATTCGTATATCTGTAGTTCTATTCTATTAGCAGTCCATACTTATAAAAGTAATCAGTCCCTACTTACCATACCTTTTAACAGAAAAAAAAAACTAACAAGTAAAACAAGTCAATCCGCACAATTTGATAAATCCTTGGGGCTTGCATATCAACCTCTGAAATTGTATATTCATTAGATATTCTTCTAAGTCTTCAGATACAGAGAAAAGGGAACTTCATTTTTGAATATTTTTTGGCCGTTTTTCTATTGTTTTACAGTTTTCTGGGGAAATAATCTTTTATACCAAGTTCTGTCTTAATTCTTTGAAGCAAGAAATCGATTGTCTACTCGTCAGCTGTCTAGAGACGATATTTTTTCTAAAAAGTCGCTATCATAACGGCAGGACTCGTATTTTGAGGTCCAGTAAACAAAACAGGACAAAAACATAAAAAAAGTTAAAAACAGCAATACACTTAAACATCAGCTAAATTTTACCAGTTTTTTTTTCCAAAATCGTACTCTAAGGGATTATTTTGCAGCCAGGAAAAAAAACATTTCTTTTTGCCCTCGTGGGAGGTATATTTGACCAATTTCACTGAGAACTAAGAATAGTTATGTGACAAATGTGAGTGAATAATGTTTAAAATTTCTGTCACAAGGTTACCACTAATTTGGGCTTATTCAATCACATTTGTCGTAAGTATTCTTAGTTCTCAGTGAAATTGTTCAAATATACCCCGCACGAGGACAAAAAGAAATGTGTTTATTTTTAATTTTCTGGTGGTGCAACATAATCCCTTAGAATACGATTTTGGAAAAAAACTGGTAAAATTTTGCTCAGGTTTAACTGTATTGTTGCTTTTAACATAGTATACCATTACCATATCGAGAAAATTATTATAAAACATTACTATACCATCTATACCAAGATATACACCATCTATACCATACATAACATTACTATGCCAAGGAAAATTTTTACAGAACATTACTATACAATTTATACCAATATCTATGCCAAGGAAATTATTAGAGAACATTATCACATACCATCTTTTGAAACATTTAAGAAGACACTAGAGATGGGGGGAAGTTTGACTGGCAAGCACCTGGGCCATCGTAAAAAGAACAGGTAGACCTTTTTAGCTTAACACAAAAGCAGTTCAAAATCTCCGAATATATTTTAGAAGAAGCTTTCTCGAACTGTTCTCTAAGCTTATTGATGGCGGTAATTCTTTTCTTGGAAAGAAACAAAATGTTAGTGGTAATGCTGATAAAGTAAGGTAAAAGTGTCCATTTCGTTGTGTCAAATGCTTACAATCCCTATAGAAGGATCAACAAGTATCATAAGCTACAAATAAATCATCCCAGAAATCACGCAACAAAAGTGGCTAAGACAACGGATTCTCAGTCAGCCATAATCTGTTTGAGGCTCTTCAGATAGGGCTCTGTGGCTCCTCCATGATTATAGACTTCTCTAATTATGAGATTGTCGATAGGTTTCACTCATCTGATGCTTTGATTTAGTTCTTGAGGGACGAGTACTCTGGTAATTTGATATACTAAAGTAATGCATTCATTCACTTTGAATATTGAATGTTCTCTAAGGGTAGTTTTCTATTTTTGGGAACAACCCTTTTGGGACTGAGAAACCCCTTCAAGAGGATAAAAATAAGCCGATTTCAAGCATTTTTTGTTGGCGGCTGTAATAGTTCTTTCAGCAGCCAAATCAATAGATTGATACGTTGATCCAAATCTAAGGTACCAGTCCCTTAAATGTCATTACCCTTATGGCTTTTTTCTGTTGTTTATTTATTGTTATCAAAATTCCATTTTCTTTCATTTCGATTTGCTCTTCGTCTTCAACTAATATTGCCGTCTGGTTATATCGTCATAATTCCACTAATAGATCGATTAGTTAATCCAACTCTAAATTCGGCAAAAGTTCATTTAACTTTACTGACCTTTATGGCCTTTGTGCAATGATCTTCGTCAAACTCTTGTTCAATGTAGGTTCAGATAATGTCTATCCCTCTATCCCTGTGCTTTGTAGATCTACTTCAAAAGATTAGGTACTCAATGGAGAGGCTTCCAAATTTTCAGATTGACAGGAAATGGGACTTGTATACATCCATTTGGGGTGCTTTCCCTATCTCTTCAGTTTCCTTTGGAAATAATCCTTTTTTTTATAAGTGTCTGTCTTAGTTTCTTTGAAGGAAAGTTCTTGTTCGTCGAAGCAATTAATCATTTACATATTGTGACTTGATTAACACGGCACCACCTGTTTTGATCAGTGACCATGGAAGCGTTGGGAATAACCAGATAACTTAGAGTAATAGACTCAAAAAGCGGAAACTCTTTTGAGCTATTACAATCTTTTACCTTTCAACTTGAATCCAAAACATTGGTATGTCTGAGTCAATTAAAGTTCAAAGTTCTGGGCACAAACACGGTCTCTTCCACTGTTAAAGACATGTTTTGGTCATTATCACTAAGTGATTTTAGCAAACGAGCCAGAAGTATATCCCCTTTCCACATCACAGCATAACAGTTTAGTTGGAGCTTTTTTTTTAGGAAATATCTGGTCTCGTTTCTGAATATCAAAGATCGTTATGAAAAAATTTCCTCCAGTTGTTTGTACACAACCGCAGTGAACAAGAATTTTTTTTGTAAAAATTCAACAAACCCCCACAATCAACTTCCTTATATTAAGTTCGTACCGTATGGGCTTACGAGGTGGGAATCAATTGCTTTGGTATGACTGCGCAGCAAAAATCAGTATGCTATTTTCTTGTATAGTTCAGAAAAAACTAAATTGAAGGTGAATTTGGGCAGTTTCTTCCTGTAATCACCTGCCTATGCCTTCAATGTACTCTAAAATTTGCCTTAGGATGATGAAGTAAGCCTTGAAACCTTTGTTGTAACCTAACACAAAACTTTGTTGAATCGCAGCGACCTTTTCTGGTCTGTTACCCTCTTGAAGACTTTCCGCATGGAAGAATGTAGCACCCCAAGAATTTTTGAATAGCAGTCTCCTTCACCATTTTGTTGGCCTCTTTAAAACTTTCCGCGTAGAAGAATATAGCAACCCAAGACTCATCGAATGACAGTGCCCTCCACCACTTTGCTGGCCTCTTTAAGACTTCCTTATGGAAGAATTTAGCACCTCAAGGCTCTTCGAATGGAAGTGCCCTTCACCAGTTTGTTGGCCTATTTAAGATTTTCTGCATTGAAGAATGTAGCACTCCAAGACTCTTCGAATGGTAGCGCCCTTCACCAGTTTTGTTGGCCTCTTTAAGACTTTCCGCATAAAAGAATGTAGCACCCCGAGACTCTTCAGGCGGCAGTACCTTAAAAACTATTTGCGAGCCTCCGCGTCGGCTTACCGCCTCAAAAACCAAGAGTCCATTAGTGAATTCTCCCAGGCGAGACAAGCTATCATCGAAAGCTGTCGAGAATTTGTCATTTTACTGTGAAATTTGACAAAAAGACAGTGAAAATTAATCCAAAGACAGTGAAAATTAATCCAAAGACAGTGAAAATTTGTCAATCGTAGCTGGTCGCACCACAAGGAACCCTCCAAGAAGCCAAATAACTCAAAGCTTAATTCTTTTGAAATGAGGTTTAGCGTTTTTCAAGCAAGTATGCTACAACATTTTTGGGGACTGCCCTTTCCTGAACTCTAAATAAAAAATTCTACTCCGTGAAATAGAAAGAACAATTTTTTACACTTTTTGATGATGTAAGTTTCATTAAAACCGAACATCTCTATTTCCAATAAAAAATGTGGGAAGTTTAATAGTCTTTTCAGGATTTCCAGGGAAGTTAGTGTCGACTTTTAGTTTTTTGTGGTTTATTCGAATATCATAGCTGTACAAGCTGTACAAGTTTTTTCTCAGCATGCAGTTTTTGCATAGAGATGAGAGATTATGTATGTTATGACTGTTATATTTTTTTTAATAAACCCGAATGAACTATAACTATATGGCAACACTGTGCAATCGGTTGTATATAGTTTTGCCATACAAGCTAGTAATGGACAGGATTGTGTGATTCTTTGACGTACTATATGGCCTTGTTGAAAAGGTAGTTTTGTTCTAGCGCAGTATCTTTGGCTGAGCTTTGTTCTGCCTCTAAAAGTCTCTAGAAGAAGTCTATTAGAACAATATGGAAGTATAAGTTACTGGCTAAAATCCCTGAAAAATTTAAAGACCATCTTGTTTCAACCCTTGTTAGAACAATTCTCCTCCCCAATGATGACCGAAACAGACATTCATTCAGTGTAACATGATTCATATAAAAAATTTCTTGGAACTGAGCAGGGATATTGGCTTTTGTTATAAATTCCCCCAAGTACTGTGTTTGTCTTTCACCAGGACAGCAAAAGGAAATGAAAGTTTATGACAGGAAGTTTATAAGTTTGATCATCTGATTGTTTATTTCGGGCTTTGACAACTTAACACAATTGTTTATGTTCTTGTTGTTTGTTGTTTGTTATGTCTTCTCCTTCTGTGGTGGCTTGTTCTTCATCTTCTTCTCGTTTAGACTGTTATGGAGGCGTAGTTGCATAATCTTGCCACCAAAATCAAATTCCGTTGATCGATGGAAGTGCAATCGAGGTGGTTAAGATACTATATGGATTGGAATCGCCTTTTGCTAATCGATTCATTAAGTAAGGAATCCGCGAAAAGCTATTTTATGATCGAGGTCATGAGTTTATAATCTGGATAGTTACTGGAAATTATAATCTGGATAGCTACTGGATTCCATGGATTTTTTTTTTAGTCAGTAATGTTGTAATATTTCACTTATGTACTTATGTTTTTTTTTGTTGTTTTTTTTTTTTTTTTTTTTTTTTTTATTTTTTTTACAATGTAGGCTAGCTGACTTAAGGCAGCAAGTTCGGCAGTTTTTATTTTGTGAGAGTTTTCTTGATAATGAAGTACTATTCTATTTTTTCCATAAACTGTTTTTTTTTCTCTTTACTTTATTATTTGGAGACGCTAATGCAGTGCTATCTTTAGATATATAAAATTTCTTGCACAACTAAGTATTGCATTCACCTTTTTTGTCCATGCAATGCAATATGTCAATCATTCTTTGACAATGCAATTAATTGTTTGCATATTAGGCTGTACTGCCAGCTGTTACGCAGTGGCGTTAATTCACAAAATTCATAGAGGAGATCAAATTGTGTTTTCCAAAATATAGGGTTGCAAATTTTATCATTTATTTCAGTGAAACTACTAAAAAGGCATTTTGCAATGGAAATACCTCAAGAAATTTATTTTTCAAAATCTGCAGCAAATGCAATCCTGTCCCCCATTTGACCCCACTGATGTTGCGAGAGATTTTTTGTAGTAGTAGTAGTAGTAGTAGTAGTAGTAGCAGTTTTAGTAGTGGTAGTAGTAGTAGTAGTAATAGTTGTAGTAGTAGTAGTAGTAGTATTAGCAGTAGAACAATTTTATTAGAAATCAACATTTCTCAATCAATAGCAGAATATAAGCGAAGCTTGTGAGGCTGTGCTAAATCCAAGGTAAAAAAAGAGAATATAGAGAATGAGAAAATGTGGAGAATGAGACCATATACCGAAAACAACAACCATAAAAAACATAAACAATACATTACCTTGGATGACCCCAAGACAACAAAATATAACAAACAAAAAATTACATAAATATTACAAATGAATAACCTATGTAAAATTTATTGTATTTAATTTAATCTGTTTCAAAAGTATACCTACCGAAAAAATTATGTAAGTAAAAAAAAGTATACCTAGAGTTTAAATATTTTTTACATTTGCGGAGTGCAGCAAGAAAAATAAAAGAAAAAAATTATTCTGCTCTGTTTCATTGCCCCTCTTGCAATCATATTTCCCCTTTCTAATGTTTATCTAGTAAATTCGATATCTCTATCTGCTTTGTGCTTCGACATCAAACGATTATATTCAATGAAGGGCCTTTTAAGTAAGCTGATCGAGGGTAAAATGACTTCTTATGTATTCCCTTAGAACAGTTTTCATATCCTTCTAGTTTCCTAGGGGATAGCTAATGATTTATTTATTGCTAGCTCCTATGTAAGTTCATACTCTGGAAAAATCGACAAAGTTCTTATATTAGCACTCGAAGGATATCGAATTGTGGGAAAAGAAAAGAAACTAAGCTGATGGAATTTTCTTGAGCTTATTTTCCTGATTCTTGATTTTCTTGATTCTCATTTGAGACTATTGTTTCTAGAGGAGGCGACTTGTTTTGTGCTGATTTACTTTGTAAGTTCCTGTTCAACGGACTTTCAGTTGAGATTCATGGATGTAGAATAAGCGATAGCACCGGGGGCATCTCTATTTATAGATTTTTAGATTGTTTTTTTTTATACAAACATAAAAGAGTCGATTTTGAAAATCTAAGTAGTGGTATTTTTTTTGCTTTGATTTTGTTTTAATAAAAATTTCAAAGGTGATATTTATACAAAACTTAGGGAGAAGCAAAAGAAGGACTCTCTGTTCGAAATATATACTGTACAAAGATCCCCATTATGGAATTTTGTTGTTTTTCCTCTGGTATACTGAATAAATAATAAATAAATAAATGAATAATATAATGAATAAATAAATAAATAATGTGCTTTGCCAACACGGTGATGCAAACGACACGTGATGCAAGGGACACTGTGGCCAGTTCAGTCACCATTCCAGCTTCTTTTTTTTGCTCATGTGCATTATAGTATAGATATATGTAAAGTAGTAATGTGACTCTGTTTTAAAATTTGACACAGTAATTCCTCATTGTAAATTAAAATTAGGTATTATGATTATAGGAAAAATTATAAACAATACAACTTTACAAAAACCATAATTATTTAGCAATTTTTAAATTATAAGACATAATTAAAGGTTATAAGTATATTTAATGTTTTTTGCTAGCATTAAGTAATTAATCATATTCAGGTTAAAACTTAATTATCCATAGTAGTTCTATATTCCATTTTATTTACAATTAAACGTGACTGCATTTGACTTGATCATATATGAACAATAAGCTAAACGATATGTCTATTCATTCGTTTTCTCCAAATTACCTTTCAAAATAATTTTTATGAGTTATGTATTATTATAAGTTGCTTTCTATTGTAAAATTGTAATTAATTTGCAGGTGTTGGCAGTTCTCGGTATTCTCGTAATCGACAAGTAGACTCAGCAACTGATGTAGATCCTCAGACACCAGGTCCACGATTGGTTTCAGGAGGATCGTCCAATGGACCCACACCAAGCCAGACTGCCGTCCTTCACGCAAGCAGCACCGTTAATGTTGTAATAAACGATCCAAATGGGACGCCGGTGGTTTTGTCCACCCCCAAGATGGTTTATGGTGAGAAGTCATTACTCCTGAGTTCAGATGATGAATTCCAGTGATATTTTCAGTCAGATGGGTGTTGTTTGGCAATGTGACTGTGCAGCAAATTTACTTTTAATGATTATCATGTACTCGGAGGTTGTGTATTTTATTATTTTGTCTGCTTAACTATGTTAGTATTTAAGATTAAAGTATTATTTTTTGTTATAACCTTTTGAGAGTCAAAAGTGATCCAATGACAACTAGCCTCTTTCTAGCTCCCCACCAACACTCTTTCCCCAAATGTGTCTGATGGAATTTTTGAGATATTCATTTTATCCAAAATAGACCAAAGATTTTATAACAAAACTCTGGGGTTTACACAATCCCCCAGAACCTTGGGGCAAGCGTTGTAAATTATGCTCCGGGGCATATAAGTTTCTTATGGAAGGAATGATTGTATAAACTTCGGAGATGGCTCATTCTATTGGGGGCTCATTACCTATATTAGTATTTAAGATTAAAGTATCATTTTTTGTTATAACCTCTTGGACTGCTTATTGATTTGGTTCTTTTGCTAGGTACATTCATTTTGCTTGCTAATCTATTAGCAGTGTAGTATTCTTGGTCACTGTTTGTTTTTTATTCTCTTAATTTGGCTACTTATATGGGTCTTTCAAAAACCCCATGCGTATATAAACTTCAGTAAAATTAGGGGTATTTCAGAAACAGTTCTGCAATTGAGATGTTGCAAGAGTGGGTCACTTTGAAATTGCTATTCTTTGAGCCACCACCTATTTTCAACCATCTCCCGGAAGTCCTCTCAAATCCATTTGTTGATCGTGTCGGTGGAAGGATCCGTGGCTGTGGAAAGCTTAGATTTTTCTAACTATGTAAATGAAGAAATAAAAATAGTTATAAAACTACTTAAACCCTTGTATAAAATTTTTGAAAAATGGCACAACCTTGGAAAAAATGGTGCCAAAAACTTGGAAATTGTATGGAAAATATAATAAATAATTGGAAAACTGTTAACGTCTCGAGATTTAGCGGGGGGGGATATAAATAACGACGAAGACCACACTGCCTTTCCATCACAAACACCAAAAACAAGGAGAACAATAGGGAATTTTTTAAGACAGTGGGAAACAAATTAGAATGAATATTTCGGCCCTATGTCCAAGGGCTGTCCTCCGCAATACAGATAAGAAAAAACAACTTACAAGAAGATAAAATCAATAAAACTAAAATGAACAGTTTTTCAAAACAGTCCTAGCATCCTTACCTCAGCGAAGTTCAACCAGGACTGATAAATAAATTATTTATCTGATAAATAAATAATTGAATTGCCTCGTTTCATAACAATTTATGTATCAGTCCTGGTTGAACTTCGCTGAGGTAAAGATGCTAAACTTTTGGATACCCTGCAGTGCAGGGACAGATAAAAGATATATGCTGAATAACTATACTTTTGGTGTCAAGGCCAGAGAATGTTTTAAGCAACTCTTACCCATGGTTCACAGCTGTGGAGCAACATCCACGACAAGCCCAAGGGAAAACTCTGCCAGTTCCGGTTTGCAGTGTTTTAAAAATCTCCATTAACATATAAATATCTCCAAACATATAATCTCCATAAAAATATAATAAAAACATATAATCTCCATAATCTCCATAAAAACATATAATCTCCATAAAAATCTCCAAACATATAAATATGTTTAATGTGACAGCAAAGCACCGATAAAATGGATTAACGAAACATCTTTCTTTGCCGATCACTTTGCAGCCCTAGAAGATTCCCTGGATATATGGCTAGTCAATAAAATGATACTTTATAGATGTGAAGATGCACCCTAGAAAAGAAAAGAAACAAGACCCAGAAGCTGATATAGTACTTGCTTATACAGGAAATGCTCGATAGCTAGTTGTATGAGACTCAAAACGCCCCTAAATTCGCAATTTAAATCCTAGCTGCCAATCTTTACCAAACCGAATTGAAATCCAATAACTAAGCCCTTCTGATGGATGTGGATGACAAGAAAGTACTCTTAACTCACTATTTTGATCACTCTTCACCTGTCTAGTATTTTGTTAACGACAACAATATTAACCCCCCCCCCCCTCTCCTCTGCTTACAAAGAATTAGAACCAGCTGTAGTCCCTAATCTTTAAGTCCCTGCTGGTAGCAGCTGTACTGGTGGATCTGTTCCCCACAGAAGTTGGATAGTGGTCGTATATCCAAAATACACAATTAGGCAACTAATGCTTGTTTCCAAACTAATTTAGTTGAGGTAGAACAATATTCTGTTAGGTTTCCTAGCGACAATTACCTAGGTCCTTTGAGGTCAGATCGAGTCATAATCTTAATATCCATAACTAGGACACTGTTTTAAATAGACCCAGCTTGGCACATACCTGACAATCCTTTATGGTGGATTATTTGATGAAAAGAATCTAGCCTACCCTCCCCGCCTCCTTCAAATTTTTGTGTGCCCGAAACACACGGCTAGGACGCCACTATTTTCCCATCCAGTTTAGCCGCGACCCAACAACCACTAATCGTAGATACACTGACGAACAAAATACTGAAACGCTCCTCCTCTTCTTCCGTATATGGGTCGAATCGCAGCTGAACTTGTTTCAGTCTAGTTCATAGGCTAAATTTCATATGGTGACGAAGTTTTGTCAAATTGAATTAAAATGGAAAACTTAAAAAAGAGAAAGAAATCTAAATTTGTGTTTCAAGCGCAACCTTTCCTAAATTACTTGTGTATACTTTCCGAGTTACAATTTTTTGCGTTTCTTTTTTGTATTATTTTTTATGCTAGAAAAAAAGATTCAACATTTTTCGGGAAAATGCAATAAAATTTGGAAACATCAGTTTCTTATTTATTTTACGATCTACGAGTCGGAAAAGCTGCAAATTTTCATCTTTTACTGTTCCCCATTTACGCACCAAAAGAACAAACAATGTCAATGCGGAAGACCGCATTGACAGTAATGTTGCTCTGCAATGCAATGAATAAATACTTACATATTAATAGAGTAATAGCTATTATCAAGAGAAAAAAGAGTCAGGAATTTCTCTAATATTAATGATATTTTTTGGGTACCAACTACTTCTATGACTACCAACTCATTGAAACACCAAGCCACCTGACCACAACTGCGCACGCCATTTCCTTATTCCAATCCTCTCAGATCTTTATTCTTTTCTCTCTCCCCTGAAATTCTATTTTGCTTTAAATCCTTTTTTGTGACCTTTTTTCATCCCATTCGAGGACGACGTGCTTTTTGTTTGACCTCAGATGAATTGCCAAGAGCCACAATTTGACTTCATCCATAAAACTCATCCTAACCGTATTAACTTTGCTTTCTTATTGCCCAAGAAAGCGGACTTGAACCAAATTTATTGCATAGTTTAGTATTTGACATGTAATCAATCAGATAATTACCAAATTATCATTAGGTATTTCCATGGGAAAACGTTTGGTATATCTTTCTCAACCCTTTAAAACATCCATGTTTCACAGCCATACTTGATCGCTAACTGCCTTGGTTTCCAACATACTAATATTACCAAAATTTACTACAAACACAGAAGAGTGAATAATGAGGACTTTTTTTTTATATCCTAGGGCCGTCTTCATCAAAGACGATAATAAACAATAACACACTTACAATAAAAGTTCTTGGGTAAAAATCCATTTTTTTAAATAGCCTAAGCATCATTACTCAACGAAAAGTTCAATCAAAAATGATAAATATTCAAATAGGTTTTGTTCATTCACTGTCTTATGAAAAAAAAGTCCTCATTATTCTCTCTTCTGTATTTGTATTATGGAAAGGCAGTGTGGTCCTCGTCATTATTTACAAAATATACTAATTATACTAAGTATAATTATATTAAATATAATTATCTATATAATAAATATAACATAATTATATAATATAAAATAAAATACTAAATATATAATACTACATATATATACACAACTCTAAACATAATTTAATTATACTAAATATTATTATAAAATATACTAATGAATAAAAATACTCTATACCTTGACTATTTTACTCACCGAGGTAAGTTAATTTTATTTACTGAAATGATTTTTTTTTATCCAACATTGCGTCTTCACCCTCATTCCTAGGTTAAATGGATACTCCAGAGCCATTCATTCAAGTAAAGATACCCAGAATGCCAGAAGACAAAAAATTAATCAGTTTATATTTGATTCTTGTGGAATGCGGATATCGTGATTGGATTCAGGACGTGATCATTGGGCTAGGACAAATTAGAGTATGGGCGAAATTCCATATTATTGTATGTGTTTAATTTTCAGTACTCTGTAAACAATTAAATAAAAAAAAAATTTTTTTAGCTGAAAGTAAGGAGCGACATTAAAACTTAAAACGAACAGAAATTACTTCGTATATGAAAGGGGCTGCTTCCTCATCAACGCCCCGCTCTTTACACTAAACTTTGACTCTTTCTCTCAACTCTGCTTTTTAGAACAGTGAAAAACTTTAGCGTAAAGAGCGGGGCGTTGATGAGGAAGCAGCCCCTTTCATATACGAAGTAATTTCTGTTCGTTTTAAGTTTTAATGTCGCTCCTTACCTTCAGCTAAAAAAAACTTGTTTTTTTATATTTAATTTCTGAATGTTTTGAATCAATGCATGTTTTGATTTTGGCTCTCCGCAGAGGAATAATTAACACGAATTTGCAAGTTTATTTTATTTGTTTTTGGCTAACTGGCTTTCTCATAGTTTGGATCGAATGATTTTGAGAAATAAAGGAACGGGGGAGGAAACTAGTTGCCCTGCGATTTTTTGGCTACTTAAAAAGGCAACTAGAACTTTTAATTTTTTACGAATGTTTTTATTAGTAAAAGATAAACGTAACTTATAAATTAGCTTACGTAACGAACTTTTGTAATCTCATATTTTTATTACGTATATGAGGGGTTCACCCCTTCGTCAGTACCTCGCTCTTTACACTAAAGATTAAATTTTGTCCCAATTCATTAAGAATGACCCCTGAATCACAAAAGCCATAGAACAAATAGTTGAAATCACTAAAAATACTTTAGCGTAAAGAGCGAGGTATTAGGAGGAGGTGAGCCCCTCTTATGCGTAATAATTTCTGTTCGTTTTAAGTTTTAATGCTGCTCCTTACTTCCAGTTGAAAAAAAAACTTGTTGAAAATTGTTTTTTTTAATAATGCTAGAAAATCCTGCCCTCCCTTCATGGAAATTTTCTTCCCCCATGACAAATTCCTCTATGGAAAGTTCCCCCAACATATCCCCCTCTTGTCAACCCCTCCCCCAACCAAAAAATCCCCCTAGAAACGTCTTTACACTTTCCAATAACCATTACTATATGTAAGCACTGGTCAAAGTTTGTAACTTGTAGCCCCTCCCACGGGGACTGTGGGGGAGTAAGTCGTCCCCAAAGACATAGTTATAAGGTTTTTCGACTACGCTGAATAAAGTGGCTATCTCAGAATTTTGATGGCCTAGGTGCCCTCCAATTTTTTTGGTCACTTAAAGGGTACTAGAACTTTTCATTACCGTTAGAATGAGCCCTGTCGCAACATTCTAGGACCACTGCGTCGATACGACCCCCTGGAGAAAAAAAAACAAACAAATAAACACGCATCCGTGATCTGCCTTCTGGCAAAAAATACAAAATTCCACATTTTTGTAGATAGGAGCTTGAAACTTCTACAATAGGGTTCTCTGGCACGCTGAATCTGATGATGTGATTTTCGTTAAGATTCTATGACTTTTAGGGGGTTTTCCCCTATTTTCTAAAATAAGGCAAATTTTCTTAGGCTCGTAACTTTTGATGGGTAAAACTAAACTTGATGAAACTTATATATTTAAAATTAGCATTAAAATGCGATTCTTTTGATGTAGCTATTGGTATCAAAATTCCATTTTTTAGAGTTTTGGTTACTATTCAGCCGGGTCGCTCCTTACTACAGTTCGTTACCACGAACTGTTTGAAACAAATACAGTTATTCCTTTGCATTTAGGCCAAAATTTGCAAAACAAAACAATAATCTTCACTGTCCTTGATTTACTCTCCTAATGTCAGTGGATGTATCATTTTTCATTTATTGGTGTGTGAAACGCATCTTTTGCCGCCATTTTCAGACTTTTTCACTTGGTTACGAAAAATTATTTTTCTCAACGCGGACATACAGATGAATGTGAGCTGATACATGTTCAGGAGAAAACAAAACTAAACATTGGCTAAATTTCGTATCGTTTAATACATTTAATCTTGGTTTTTCTTACTGCGTAACGCATAGTATTTAGGCTATCATTCAGCAAAAAAAGAAAAAAATCAAATTCGCCATCTTTCGTTTTCTCTCATAATATTAGGGAATTTATTGTTGTGTGAAACGCATCTTTCGCCACCATTTTCTGACGTTTTCATTTGGATGCAAAAAATTATTTCTCTCAAGGCAGACATACAGATGAATGCGAGCTGATACATGTTCAGGAGAAAACAAAACTAAACATTGGCTAAATTTTGTATCGTTTAATACATTTAATCTTGGTTTTTCTTGCTGCGTAACGCATATTATTTAGGCTATCATTCAGCAAAAAAAAGAAAAAAATCAAATTCACCATCTTTCGTTTTCTCTCATAATATTAGGGAATTTATTGTTGTGTGAAACGCATCTTTCGCCACCATTTTCTGACGTTTTCATTTGGATGCAAAAAATTATTTCTCTCAAGGCAGACATACAGATGAATGCGAGCTGATACATGTTCAGGTTGAAAACAAAACTTATTTATTTTGATAAATAAGGGGTGGGGAAGGAGGCATAGTTGCCCTCCAATTTTTTGGTTAGCCTACTGATATTTCCGTTTTCTAGCTAGAGCTATCATCTGAGGTGTCTAATGAAATATTCATACCTTCTCGTTTCGGATTTTTCCTTTTACGTCCCATTGTACATTAATATTGTACTAATATCCAAATATTAAAACGTATTACTAAATATCCAACAGTTCTTGAAATAATGTTTTCAGCATTGAATGAGTATCCAAAAGTTCTTGAAATAATATTTTCACATAAATCCACACAGAGGTCTTAAATGCGTCTTACTCTGACGAGAGAGAGCATTGAATGAACTGACTCGGCTATTTATTGTAGTTTCTGTTCATTTTGAGTTTTATTTATTTATTGATAGTGATTTGGGTAGTATTATGCTTGGAAGATTGTTTGACTTTATTTCTGCTCATTTTTGGCTAAAGAAGTTCTTACTGTTCTTTGAAAAACTTGTTTTGTGGGAAAAGTTTTTAAATTAATTTACAAGAAAAACAGATTTGAAAAGCATGATCGAGTGAAGAGATAAGTAAACACTAATACTCAGCATGTCTAACCAAATATGATATATTTTCTGACACGAAAGTGGATCCAAGCAAAGCGAACGTATTTTTGATAACTAATGATGAGCAGCAACCTTTCCCCACACTAACAAGAGCTAAGAGCTCATATGGCACTTCTTACGAGGTCGGAAGAGCCAAAAGCTCATATGGTATGAGCTTTAGCAGAATTCTAAGAATCAATAGATTGCTTTAAAAAGAAAATCAGAGGCTTAATACCGGTCGGGATTCAAAATAAGAGCTCTGAGTCATGACGTCCTTCTAAATATCGAAATTCATTAAGATCGGATCACCCACTTGCAAGTTAAAAATACCTCAATTTTTCTAATTTTTCCTCTCTCTTCAGCCCCCACCAGATGTTTGAATCGGGGGAAACGACTTTATCAAGTCAATTTGTACAGCTCCCTGACACACCTACCAATTTTCATCGTCCTAGCACGTCCAGAAGCACCAAAATCGCCAAAGCACTGAACCCCACCATCTAACTCCCCAAAGAGAGCGGATCCAGTCCGATTACGTCAGTCACGTATCTACGACATTTATAAGCATTTTCCAAGATTTCTGGTTTCCCCATCCAGTTCCCCCCAACGTCAACAGATCTGGTCGGGATTTGAAGTAAGAGCTCTGAGACATGAGTTCCTTCTAAATATCAAATTTCATTAAGATCCGGTCACCTGTTCTTAAGTTAAAAATACCTCAATTTTTCTAACTTTTCCAAATTAACAACCCCCAGCTCCCCAAAAGAGAACAGATCCGTACGAATTATGTTAATATCGTATCTATAACTGTGCTTATTCTTCCCATCAAGTTTCAACCCGATATCTCAACTCTAGCGTTTTCCAAGATTTCCGGTTTCCAAGATTTCTGTTTTCCCCCCTCCAACCCTCTATGTCCCCTGATCCGATTGACTTTTGATAAGTAGTTGCGTAGTGTATGGCATCTTTGTAGATTTTTAATGGGTTTTGATCCATGTTTTGTTGGTATCCAAGATTGTAATGGTGTTGTTCTTCTAACGTAAAATTTCTTTTTTTTCGCTTTCGTTTTGGACTCGTTCTGATTTTTGCAGTCCACAGTTCACTGTTTTTCACTCTATTTATGACACATTTCGATAATCGCTTTTTCGCGATTCCTTGTAATTCTCACTGCCGCATATCCTTTAACCGCATGTTTACTTATTCTCGCTGCGGGATATCTTTTAGCCTTACATTTCTTTTTTATTCACTTTGGTTTTTGAGTAGTTTTAATTCTTTCTACTACTTATCTTCAAGACGTTTGTTTTTTTGTTGTTCACTTTGTTTTTGACTTGTTGTTATTATTGATGACGGATTTTTCAATACCCTTTACTTTCCCTTCTCGGATTGGTCTCGTCACGTTTGACGGTCTAGGTTGTTTATTTGTTGTGTCCCCAAGAAACACATAGAACGTTGAGAGGTTTTTTGTTTTTTTTGGAAAATAATAACCTTCTTAGATCATTTTAGTGGCCAGAAATGAAAAATATACTAGTAAAGAAAAAAACTATGTAGTCGATTTCAAAGTCAGGCACTAGCAGTCGGCATGTGGTAGGCTTGTATATATATATTGATTGTAGTTGTAAGTAGCAACCTCCAAATAAGTCAGCTTTGTTTGCTAATCTTTCCTTGGGAAAATGGGGGGCTCCTCAAAAAGACTTAGAAAGTTTAAGGATCTAAATGACTTTTAATAAACAGTTTCGTAGACTATAGTATCTTTGTGGATTTGTTCTGAGTTTTGCGCCACATTTTGTTGGCGTCGAAAATTGTGATTGCGTTGTTCTTCTAACGTAATATTTCTTTCTGCTTATTATTATTTTTCGGAAATTATTATTTCTGTTTGTTTTATTTTCTATCCCCAGGGGTCATTGTATTGACCCAGTGGTCCTAGAATATCGGTAGAGGGCTCATTCGAACGAAAATTGAAAGGTATAGTGCCCTTTTTAAGTGAAAAAAGTTCAGAGAGGGCAAAAGAGGCCCCATCCCAAGCCCTTTTTTTCTCAAAACCATCCGATTAAAATTTTTAGATAGGCATTTCGTTAAGCATAGTTGAATTATTTATTTTTTATTTCTGTATATTTATGTTACTAATAATTACAAGATAAGCTATAAGATAAGGGATTTATATTCCTTACCCCAGGGGTTGTGGGGCCATGGTATCCCCAGAGGTTTAGCTATTAGAAGTTGTGACTATTTTGAATAAAATGACTGTTTAAGATCTCTATCAACGTTAAGTAGAGAATATAAAATAGTGAGAGGGGGGAGGGATGACTGCACTTCGTTCCTATTTCAACTTGCCTCCCAACATTCTTTCAAGGTTTCAACTTAACTCCCTTAGCCATTCCTTAGATGTTACTGTTGTGTCTTTTTGAAACCCCTCGTGCATAAACTTGTGCTTTGAATTTACTGAACATCCCCCTCGACATTTTCTAAAGTTTTACCTCAATATTCTTAGACTATTTGTACACTAAGGGTCAGACAATCCAACTCTCCCTAATAGCCAACATTGTATATAAACAATGGGCAACTTGTATAACTTACAGCACTTCCCTCAAAAGCTGTGGGGGGTAACTTATTCTGGAAGTTCCAGTTATTTGACTTTATAGACTAGTTTGAACAAGATGGTTGGTCAGAAATTTTGATCAGATATCTTTGGGGGCGGAATGGCTAAAAAGGAAATTGGAACGGGTCTGATTGCCCTCCGACCCCTTTTTAACATCTTCCTCAACATACTGTAATAGTTTAAAATTAGTACTCTCGTATTTCTAGGGATATTGCAGATACACATTTCTGGATAAACAGAATGTGGATAGTAACTTTAAATATAGTTTAATATAGGCTACCCCTCAACAATATCCCTAGCCTTTTCGAAAATAGCTAGAATAAAAAATTTCCCCTGTTTCGTAATGATAAATCCTGCCTGTAAAAAAAAGGCAAATTCTATAATTTAGAATCTTTATCCTGGGGACTGTGTGGGCATTGAATCTCTGAAGGCATTGTTAGAAAGCATGAAGCCATAGACCTTTTTATTGTTTTGAACATACTCACTTTTCAAAATTTTGATTATTGATGAGAGGAGGGAATGTCTAAAAAGAACAAGATTGGCTGGTCGCCTTCGATAGCTTTTCAAAATCTCCTGAAATGTTCAACTCAATACCCTCAGCCGTTCCTTTGATATTTATAACACGCCCTTCTGACAATCGGCATGAAAACAGTTTATTTTATTTTTCCGACATCACTCTCCAAAGCTACAGGGGCTTATGAGATCCCCATAGGCATAGTTATTTGAGATTTCGATTATTTTGAATAAGATGTCGTTTTATAAAATTTTTGATCAAATATTTTTGGAGGGTTTGCAATTGAAAAGGCATGGGAAGGGGCAGGTGGCCCCCAATTACTTTTCAACGTTTTCCAATATTTCCTGAAAGTTTCAGCTCATTAAACCCAGCCGCTCTTAAAATATTGCAGATCCTTCTTTTTCATAAACTGGATGCACTGGATAAACTGGATAAACCTCAACATTCTCCAAGGCGTTACCTTAATGCCCGTAGCCTTCTTAGATGCACCCATAAGCAAATATTTCTCCTTTTCCTAATAATAAATCCAGAAAATAAGTCCAATATGCAAATTGCATAATTAACATTCCTTACCTCTGAGATGTTTTATTGAAGGGTGTGATTATGGCTCGGCTCGAACATTTTACATTCATAGCAAGTTATGTTCGTTTCAAGGTTAACTTCTTACACGTATCTGTTGCGCATATCAGGAGGGGTCCACCCTATCTTCCTAGAGCTATAATTTATAATGAGTTCTACTATTTTATATCCGGAAATCGTCATTTCCGGGCCTTAATGGCCATAGGTTTATATTTCTGCTCTTATAGTTTGATAATATTCGTTTTGTATGTTAGAGAATTTTGTAAGTGCCAGCAGCGTTAATATGGTTAGATAAAAAATATTTCATACAAAATTTTATTACTGTGAAACATATATTTAAAATTCTTTGTTATCATAAATAATCTAAAAACATGATGTTTAATTGGAAATTATTTTTAATTCAAAATTTATATACTCTTTTTGTGATCTCCACATGTAGTTATGTAGACTCTTAAAATCGAAAATTTAAAATTAATTTTTGAAAAGCTGGCGTGCCTTGAAAGATGGGAAATCTGACATCAGGCTCCAGCTTTTTCTGACCAAGCTAGTTTGGTGCTGGGTTTAAAAGAAAATGCTTGGATTTTCAGACCCAGGGCTGCCAAATTTTTCTTTAAGGAGTGTGTCATATTTTTTCCGAAAATGTGCTTTTGTGTCATCTCAGATTCCATAATGTGTCATTTTTTGCTGCAGGTGGTATCAAATTTAATTACCAAATCTTTATTTAGAATTTTGAATATATAATCTTTTCCAAATCAGTTCAAAAAGGAGTAAACTTACCCTTTAACTATTATCTTAATCGAGACGTTTTTATGACGTCATGAAAGTAATAGGAACCTTCGATTAAATTAATGCTACACATTGTGAATTAGTGTCTGGGTGGCTAACGTGGCAAGCTTACATTTATAACAGTCTTAGAGACAATCAAATCCGACAGTAGATTAAAGACATTTCGCATGACGTCGTAATCGGCTAAGCTTTAGTTGACACCTTCAAAAGGGGAAAAATATAAGACAACAGTAGGGGTGTTTGAGTTTTTAGTTTGCGAGCATAAAACTTGTCCGAGACCTGGATTCAATCGAGAAGAAATTCGTAAAAATGAAGTATAACGCCTGAACACAATTTCTTTTGTTTTAACATGCTTGTATGCCTACTATTCTTCTCTTGTACAGTATGTCACTTTGACTCGGCCATCGAAACTTAGTTCCCAGAAAAAACAGTTCCAACTGTCTGTCTATCAACTTGTTTGTGGTTCATTGTGCCCTCATTGAAGCTTAGCTTGAACCAACAATACTACTAAGCCGTCTTCCTATCTTAATGGTTAAAATCGTACTTTGAATGGACCTAGAGGCCGAGGAAAAATGTAAGCCAAAATTAATCGTATGTCTGTACTAAAAATTAAAGATGAATATCAGATATATAAGCACCGGACAACTTGGTAACCTTTCACACACAGACCCCCCTCCCCAGAACTTCAAGTATATTCGACTCTGGCTATATGTAGGGATCATTGGTCTTTTCTTCTTTCTCCCTGTACCAGGCCATAAAATTATTCCGCATATCGGGAGGAATATCCCAGTCGCGCACCGTTCCTGAGGTACGAGAGACCAGCTGCTTTGCAAGCATCAGTGAGTCTTTCGTGTCGAGAAGTAGACTGTTCCTGAGTTTTGTTTTTATATTTGATAGAACTGAAAATTGACGTTCTGCAGCTGCACTGGAATGCGGAAGAGTACACAGATTTAACAAGAAAAGGGACAGCTATTCGAACTGTGGCTTGCCTTGAACATCTTTTGCATTCAATAACGTCTTCCAAAAGATCGAAGGAGACATTTCAGTTCCCATGGTTCTGATAATCTCATCCCTGTGCTCACTCATCAAGATCCACTGAGTCTCTATTACATTCCTTGACATTTCCACTTCACCTTCATGTTTCCCAAGTAAGCTGATGAACGACCAGTCAGTCCAACTAGAGTGCCAACTTTTCCGCTCAAAGCAGTCACTGGGTCTAAACAAGCCAGAGCTTTTGAAGTGGGATCAGAATAATCAGTTCATTTCCTCATTTGTTTGAAAACTTCTACAAGGAAGCTCAGGCAGCTCAACCTAAACTGTTTGAGATCATTCGAGGGTATCACATCTTTATATTTCAGCACGTGTATTTCGGTATTTGGACCAAAAGAAATCTCGGAGATTTCCTTGAAACAACCTGAGATCATGGTTATGACAAAAGCATCATCATTCCCTAAGATGTCAGTTTTGACAAAATACTTCATGATAGACTTCATGGTTGCCCTTGAGCTGGAAAGGAGTTTGTGAATGCGAGTGTCACTTCTTTGGAACTCCAAATTCAAGCAACTGATCTTGTTGACCTTTTTCATCATTTTTAACAAGGTGAGGTTAAAATAAAGTAATCTTGTTTGAAAATAGAAGGATGTTCAGTTAGAAATTTTGAAGCTTTGTTTATTTACTCAATATGTAAGCCATTCAACTAGCTTCAATCTAGTATTTTTGTCATATTTGTTGGTGCCTTTTTAAGCCAGATGTATTATTATGAAGGATAGACTTCTCTGAAAATTTGCAATCTTGTCCGAGGTGGGATACCCCTCCTGTACTCTTAAAAATGTGAGTTGCTGCTTATTCGCACAGATTTGGTAAACTGTTCGTTGTTTACTTTTTACTATTCAAGTATGTACCAGTTGGCTATATCACATACTCAATTAAGCAGCCAATTAAGTTCAGATATTCAACGTGCATTTTGATTTGAAATTTCCACCTACGGCTGCTTTCTTCTCGTGGTTTAAATTTTAAATATGGTTATGGCATCTGCTCTTTATTCCACACTTTTTGTGTACTATTGCCACCGTTAGATGGTGCTATTCTCTTCCGTTAATTTGTTGCTTTCCTGGAGATAGAAAACTTAAATTTTACTTTTCTTTTATTATCATTTAAAAAACAAGACTTGGATGACAAATTGTGTCATTTTTTTTGAAAAATGTGTCATTTTCGTCGATTTTGTCATTTTTTATCGAAAAATGTGTCATTTACATCAATTGTGTCATCATTTCGACTGAATGTGTCATTGTGTCACTCCACATCAAATTGTGTTATTTTGACACAAAATGTATCAATTTGGCAGCCTAGTGTCAGAGTTACCATCTTTCAAGGCACGCCAGGTTTTCAAAAATTAATTTTAAATTTTAACTTTATTGGTCTTCAGATGGAAATCACCAAAAGAATATATAAATTTTGGATTAAAAATAATTTCCGATGAAACATCGTGTTTTTGGATTATAGATGATAACAAAGTATTTTAGATATATATTTCACAATAAAATAATTTTGCATGAAATATTTTTCATTTAACCATATTTACGCTTCTGGTACTTAAAAAATCTCTAACATACAAAATGAATAATATCAAACTATAAGAGCAGAAAATATAAAACCTATGGCCATCAAGGCCCGGAAATGACGATTTCCGGATATAAAATAGTAGAACTCATTATAAATTATAGCTCTAGGAAGATAGGGTTGACCCCTCCAGATATGCATAACAGACACGTGTAAGAAGTTAACCTTGAAACGAGCGGCTAGGAATTTATAATGTGCGAGCCGAACTATAATCACACCCTTCAATAAAATATCTCAGAAGTAAGGAATGTAAATTATGCAATTTGCATATTGGATTTATATTCTGGATTTTTTTTATAGGAAAAGAAGAAATATTTGCTTATGGGTGCATCTAAAAAATCTACGGGCATTAAGATAACGCCATGGTGAATGTTGATGGTATTTTATATTTAATCAAAAGGCACTATGTTAATCCTGTTTATGAAAAAGAAGGATCTGCAATATTTTAAGAGCGGCTGGGTGTAATAAGCTGCAACTTTTAGAACATATTGGAAGACGTTAAAAAATGATTGGGGGCCACCTGCCCCCCTCCCATGCCTTTTCAATTGTAAACCCTCCATAAATATTTTATCAAAGATCTTATAAAACGGCATCTCATTCAAAATCATCGAAATCTCAAATAACTATGCCTATGGGGTTCACATCAGCCCGTATAGCTTTGGAGAGTGATGTCAAAACAATAAAATACTCTTTTTTCATGCCGGTTGTCAGAAAGGCGTATTATAAATATCAAAGGAACAGCTGAGGTTATAGAGTTGAAAATTTCAGAGAATTAAGAAATCCATCGAAGGTGACCAGCCCATCTTGTTCTTTTTAGATATTCCCTCCTCTCATCAATGATCAAAATTTTGAAAAAGCGATTATGTTCAAAACAATCAAAAGGTCTATGCCTTCATGCCTTCTAACTATGCCTTCAGGGATTCAATGCCCAAAAAGTCTCCAGGTAAAGATCCTAAATTATGGAATTTCCCCTTTTTTTACATGCAGGATTTATCATTACGAATTAAGGGACATTTTTTATTCTTGCAATGTTCGAAAAGGCTAAGGATATTAAGGTGAAACTTCACGGAATATTGAAGGGTATGTTAAACTATATTTAAAGTTACTATCCACGTCTTGTTTATCCAGAAAGGTGCATCTGCAATATCCCTAGAAAAGACGAGGGTACTAAGTTTAAACTTTTACAGCATGTTGAGTAATATGTTAAAAAGGGGTCGGAGAGCAACCAGACCCGTTCCAATTTCCTTTTTAGCCACTCTACCTCCAAAGATATCTGACCCAAAGTTTCGACCAGCCATCTTGTTCAAACTAGTCTACTGGACCTTCTGGAATAACTTACCCCCAGAGCTTCTGGGGGAAGTGCTGTAAGTTATATATGTTGCCCATTATTCATATAAAAGGTTGGCTATTAGGGAGAGTTGGATTGTCTGATCCTGAGGGTACAAATAGGCTAAGAATACTGAGGTGAAACTTAGAAGATGTCGAGGGGGATGTTCAAAAACTTAGAAGCAAAAGTACACGCAGGAGGAGTTACAAAAGGACACAATAGTAATGTCTAAGAAAAGGTTAAGGGAGTTAAGTTGAAACTTTGAAGGAATGTTGGGAGGTATGTTGAAATAGTAACGAAGGGCAGTCATCCCTCCCCCTCTCACCCTTTTACATCTCTTCTTAACGCTGATAGAGTCACAACATCTAATAGCTAAGGCTCTGGGGAAGCCATGCCCCCAACAGCCCCTGGGTTAAGGAATGTAAATTACGTAATCTGTCCATTTTTAAATGCAGAATTTATCATTAGGAAAGGGCGAATGTTTGATCTTGGATGTGTCTAAGAAGTCTAAGGGCATTAGGGTAAAATATAAAGAATTTTGAAGGGGACATTGATCTAAATCAAAAGAAACTACTTGTATCTAAGTTATCAAAGAGGCTTATCTAAAATATCTTAGAAAGAGGTAAGGGTATTAACTTAAAGTTTTCAGGGCCACTGTAGCTATAATGATACTGGATCTTACAGCGACTGTGACTACTTCTGATTGCAAAAACTTGCAACTGTGCATGTGACTGCCTGTAACTGCTAATACTTCAAATTGACTACTTTTGAAGAATTTTGAGGGGGATGTCAAACTTAAAAACTTCAATGCTGAAAAAACACAATTATTGCGCTTTATATTTTGATGTTAAAATTAGGATTGTTGAAAAACATAATACTGAAGTAATAAAAACGAACAAAAATTCGTTAAAAAGAAAACTTTCTGAAATAGAAGTTTTCCAAAGAAAATTAGTGGCCATATTAAACTTAATATGAGCAGAAATTACTAGGATAATTCAAACTCAAAACGACCAGAAATTACTACTAAAGAATAAATGAAACCCAAAACGAACAGAAATTATGTAAATAAACATAGCAAACAAGCAAATACAACAGGTAGTCTACTAATATAAATAAATAAAAAATAAATCATAAAATGAGTATAGCCTAAATTCGATATCCAAACCAATCTTATTACGAACAAATAGCATTACAAACGGGAGTTTGGCAACAGCTTCTTAAACTAACTGTAAAAGTCTAAAGCCTACTGTGTCATTTACGCTTTACTGAAACTATATGTGTCTTGAGCAGTCCTAGGAAAGAACTAACATATTTAACTGAATACTTGATATATAGTGATAATAATTGCTGAAAGCTAAGTAGTTCGAGATCTTATTTCAGTGTAATTTTTATTTTCAATCTTCCAATAAGTACAAAAAAAAAATAAGTGGAATTTCAAGATGTGCATCAATTGGGGGATACCACGAACTGTTTGGTTTACTTTGTAATAGTTTTACTTTTAGTATTAATAAATTGATTGATTGATGGAAAAGGTTAAAAAATTAATCGCCTAGAAACTTGTCTCCACATAGAAAATTCTCCTTTTGGAAAATCCCCCGCAGAAAGTTCGTCCCGCCCCCACACGAAAAATATATGAATGGTTTTCAATAAAAAATACTATAAGTAAATAATGGGTAAGTTCTGTAGCTTAAAGAACTTTCCTCAGGGGTTTTGGGGGGTGTGTTACCTCCAAAGGCATAGTTACTGAGTTTTTGCCTTGTTCTTGAAGCAGGAACAAAAGCTAAAATTAATCGGATTATTTTTTAAAGTTATAAGGATAAACTATTACGAAACTGTAAAAATTGAATTGCCCTTAACTACGTTACTTGCACGAATACTGATTTACTTGTGTCTGGCATAGTCCCAAGTAAAAAAAATTGCTGTGAAACTATGCGAAAAAGACTGGCTTTGTTTGTTTTGTTAATTACTGGATGATATACTGTTTTGGATGTAAGAAAATGGTGGAGAAAATCGTTGCAGCCCTCCATGGTCCATCCTCCAAGAGCGGTGATTGCCAACGTCATCCGTGGGCTTGTAAACATTAAATAAGTCTTATTTTTTGTTTTTTCTCCTGCCCACGTTGATCATGCTGTCACATGAGCAATTCGATTTAGCAGTGGCAAAATTTGCAAGATGTCCACTGTGGTCTGTACGACCTCTAAGAATTTTAAAAATGGTGGAAACTGAGTAAACTGTTTGATCTTCTGCCAAGGGGATCATAACAAGCAAATTGTTTCTAAGAGTAATCTTGTAGTGTTCGAAAATAATATCCAAGAAGCATCTCTAAAACTGCAAATATTTGTTAAACTCACATTTGATGAACTTGAGCGTTTTCAAAAGTATTTTCTCCAATTAAAGTAACCGATGTAGCTGTTGCATTACCCGATTCAGAGTCTGCTTTATTTGCACAAATTTCAGCCGCAGAACAGGAGTTAGAGAAAACTAGTGAATCTATAGTTTCAGAGAGATCTCGTCAGGTTTCATTAATGAGTTGTACAATTCTGTGTCAATGGGGTTCAATCCAACCTTAGACCAATAGAATGCGATCTGAAAGATTGTAGAATGCAAACCGTTAATCTGGAGAATCGAACGGAAAAAATCAAAGTCAAGCATGACGATATTAATCAGGAAAACATCTCGGACAGCCTTGCTTTCAACGGTCTGAAACAAAAGCCAGGAAATGACCTTAAAACGACTTTGGTAAATGTCCGATCGACATAGATAGATGTTAATGGCATGTCTTCTGGTGAATTATCCAGTTTTTCCAGTTTATAATGAGTGGGTCTCATACTGCTAGTGACAAAGTTGCCCTAGTACTAGTGCAGTTTTCTAGCAAAGAAGTTGCTCGATAAGTTTTATCACACAAGTTTAAACTAGCTGTTTTGGGCATCTTAGTATCAGGAACCCTTACAAAGAAACGTCGTGATTTGCTTTGGTTAAATGTCACAAGGGATCAGTTCAGTGTCAAACACGATAGGACTGACAGCGACACTGTACTAGTGAGGTTGCCAATTGAACCGTCTACGCAGAAAAAAAGAAACCTTGGTGAATACATTTGACATAGTATTTGTGTTGTTTCTGTGGTTTTTTCTTTTTCTTGTATTACTCTTTATCTCTACTTATTACCCCTTTTCTAACTACTTTTTCGTTATTTTTGTTATTTTCATTATTATTCTCAAAAACTATCGATTCTCAGTCCTGCATTTTCTTTTCTTACTTTTTTTCTTTTCATTTAGAGAGATTTGCTTGGTTCGTGTATTCATTTACTCTTACTATCATTTACTATATTTGATTATTTAATGAGCCGACCATTTCGTCTAGAAGAGAATTTGTTGGCACCAATAACAGCAGATCTTGAACCGTGTATGAACCAAGTTAGACTTCAACAGTTAAGAAATAGTGCTAACGTTCAAAGTCCGCAGTTAAACCCGGGGAAGCTGATTCTTTGCATTTAGGTGCCTGGAAGTGCCACCTTACTATTGGCTATGAGGATGTGCTGCAACCTCTCTCTGAACTCTCACTGATTCTCAAGGAAAAATTAGTTTTATTGATATATGTGAAAGTTCTTTGAGTCAGGATAACTCTCTCTCATTCACCTCTTTTCCAGATTAAAATACGGAGACTAAAAATCGGACATTACTTCATAGAGGGGGAATTGCGTGGTTAATTTCGAAGTCGTTGTCATGTCAATTAAGAAATGATTATGATGTTTGGATAGAGGGTAAGTTTGAAAGTTATAGTCTGGAATTAAATTTTGGACGTAGGAAACTTTCGAACAGTGTTACGTAAAACCACCCAGAGTGCTAGTCGGGAAGAATTTGAACGTGGGTGTAATCAAATTGCACGTGCGGCTTCTCGGACAGGTTTAGATTTTATTGATACGGGTGATTTCAACCTTTATCTGCTTTTAATGAATGAAGTGAATCTTGATTATTTTAATTCAATGGATGTTCATACTTTTCTCCCTTGTGAATATTCCAACACGAATTACAAGTCATTCAGCCACTCTCATAGTGGATGAATGGTATTGTCAGCATAATTCAAAAGCGATAGGTCCAACCCACTAAAAATAAAGCTCATTTCAACTTTCTTCTGGGCAGCGATACCACTGTTGTTAAATAGTGGTGGTGAGGTTATAGCACCTTGTCGAATACCTTTATATACAGGAATGGACCTGTCAATTAAATCAGAGTTTTTACCAGAAAGTGACTTAACCCTTACATTTAATCTCCGATACATGTTTCGAAGGGTAGCTATTGCAGAACTGTTCATACCACAAAGGATAGCTGCTAGTAAAAGTTGCGGGTGGATTCCAGAGTTAAAAGCTCTGCTGATATCATGACTGGCAAGAAACAGTTGATCCTCAGATGAGGCGGTTTTGAGTATAATATTTGCGAAG
The DNA here is from genome assembly GCF_032884065.1 of Artemia franciscana. Lineage (NCBI taxonomy): Eukaryota > Metazoa > Arthropoda > Branchiopoda > Anostraca > Artemiidae > Artemia > Artemia franciscana. The sequence goes on from NC_088882.1 coordinate 7,831,775, forward strand.
ACGAAGCAGAAGTGCTAACGGCTAAGACCGTTTTTAAAACAAAACCGATTTTCTAGCTAATATACAGCCCCTCGCTTAAATCTACTCTTTGTGCTGCTTTTGAAACTTCCCTTCTCCCAAAATTCTTCAAACAGCTTAGTCACTATTTAATTGTTGATCCTCATACTAGGCGGTTTTGAGTATAATATTTGCAAAGACGGAGCGGACGTGCTAACGGCTAAGACCGTTTTTAAAACAAAACCGATTTTCTAGCTAATATACAGCCCCTCGCTTAAATCTACTCTTTGTGCTGCTTTTGAAACTTCCCTTCTCCCAAAATTCTTCAAACAGCTTAGTCACTATTTAATTGTTGATCCTCATACTAGGCGGTTTTGAGTATAATATTTGCAAAGACGGAGCGGACGTGCTAACGGCTAAGACCGTTTTTAAAACAAAACCGATTTTCTAGCTAATATACAGCCCCTCGCTTAAATCTACTCTTTGTGCTGATTTGAAACTTCTCTTCTCCCAAAATTCTTCAAACAGCTTAGTCACTATTTAATTCCCTCTTCTTACTTCTGTTTACTTAAATGTAAAAGAAAGATATATTTTTTGTTAAAAAGACAAATGCTAATATTAGTTGTATAAAAAATAACTAAAATAATAACATTTATACTTTATACCCTACAGTATGATCTTGTTAAACATATTATCATACTTCCTTCCATTGGATTGTTAACTATTTAAATACTTATGTGTTTAAATAATTTTTAAATGTCTTAAATCCCTTAGCGATCAGATGGGCAAATTCTTTCGACTGATCAAAGACGGGAGGGGGGTTCATTGTCAGAGCAGCAACTAATATTTTTGAAACGAGCGTAAATTGGGAATTAAAACTGTGCTACTTTTTCTATTGAAGTGTTTCTTTCAAGAGAGTCGCTCTCCATTACTTGTCCCATTTTTTTTTTACATTTTCGTATAATTTAATTTCACCTATGTTCTAACAATTTCTCATTAGGCCTATAGTTAGGAAACTTTGTTCATATTGGGGTGACTTTCTCCTCGGTTCAAAAACTCCCAAGACTTTGAAAACCACTTTTTTCGAAGCTTCATTTTAAAAATCGAACATAATCCTTGTCTTTTCCCTTTATTTTCAAGAGTTTGTTCCCCTGCACTGGAAGGGGCTTCAGGTCTAATCAATTCATCCGACAATTTAGAGATTTTTTTATACTAGCAAGTTTGGTAATTTTAAATTTTTTGCATTATCTTGTTGGGTAAAAAAACCAATCTATGCGTCTTTTTATCCTCGTTCAATGTATATTCTTCAAGTGCTTCCTTTGAAAATTCCATTGTAAGCTCTTAGAGGGCTTAAAGTGACATTTTATTCCTTATTATTTACCCTAAGAAAATGGGCACCAAAAATGCCAAAAATTAATTTTTTTTGCAAATTTACCCAAACTGGCACTTTCTGATCTGGCTCAAGCCCCGGTGGCACCAAAAATTGAGGGGTATTTGCTCCCCCTAAACTTCAAAAATCTTACTTTCTTATTGTGTTTTCTATGTTTTCATAGAAAAAAATATTGCCTTGTAAATTTATATTGGTTAACCCCATCTAAAAAGTGTTAAGGAACATTCTAAGCATAATATTGCAATTAGATTCCTCAGTTATATTCTTTCGATAGGTTATGATCAGTTCCTATTCCTATTCCATCCTATTCTTTATTTTATTTATCCTAAGAAAAAGGCCTCCCAAAATGCCAAAAAGGATTTTTTTTTATAAATTTACCAAAATTGGCACGTTCCAGTTTGGCCCCGGACCCGGTGGCACCAAAAACAGGAGGTTGCACCTAACCTCCTATTTTTCAAAAATCTTAATTTTTTATTTATATTGAAAAATCTGTTTTTGGCATTTTCGTAGAAAATAAAAAAAAAAAATATTGCCTTATAAATTTTTATTGGTTAACCCCATCTAAAGGGAACACGCTAAAAAAAAAAAAAAAATACAATTAGATTTCTCAGTGTATACTCTTTCCAAACGTTATGATCAGTTTCCTTGCAATGCATCCCTTACCTTACCGTCTAGGTGTAGCCCTAGGATATAGGTCTATGAAAAAGGTTACATTTGGAAATATCATAAAATAACTGATGTAAGGATAGTATTTATATTGTATTAGCATGTTTCCCATTAAATGTGGTGTACGACTACACTTTTCCAGTTTTTTCCAGACCCAAAAAAGGACTAAAGTATCTCATTTCATATATTTCTGTTAACTGGTGTCACTGACTAAGCTGTTTTCAATCCAAAATATCAAGGTAACCTCACAATTCATCTGTTTCTTAAACTTTTTCCTAAATGACTTCTTAAAATAAAGTCATTGTACATATATACAATACAGGCATATGAAAACTGTTCTTAAACTCTCACCTTAACTTAGCAATCGACAAACTTTAGTATAATGCATATTCAATTTCTCACGCCTTATAAAAAAATGACTAATATATACCCCTCCTTAAATATTTCCCTTTATTGGCGTCCCTGTCTAACCTGTTTTTCCTCCGAAGTATCAAGATATTCACATGATTTATCTATTTCTTGATCATTTCCATTTATGGCCTCTTAAACTGAAGTCATTGAGCATAAATACAGTACATGCATATCAAAATTGTTATTAATTTCTCACCTGAACGTAGCAATCGACCAATTTTAGTATAAAACACGTTCAATTTCTCACGCTTTATTCTCTACATCCAATAATCCAAGTCCAATATAAAACGAATAAGAATGTTATCCAATAGAGATTGGAGTGAACGAATGTCCATACTCAGTGGCGTAATTTCGCCAAACCCTGGAGGGGCAAAATTGGAGCCAATTTTCCCAAATTAAATGAAATTGACAATGAAAAATCAGCCATACAATGTCATAAAGGCAAAGGAAACTGACCCAATTCTGTGGATGCTTGACCTCTGCAAGCTTAGTAAGATTTGTTTATAATCCTATCTAGGGTTAACATTCTAACAGTTTTGCTTGTCTAGATCTGAAAACCAAGCATTTTCTTTGAAACCCAGCACCAAACTATCTTGGTCGGAAAATTTTAACCTAGTGAAAACATTTTCTTAATCGAATAATTTTGACTATACTATATCTATCAATCAACCAGAATTGTCACCCGAATGATTACTGTAAGCTGTAGCCTGAGGTCAGGGTTACCATCTTTCAAGGCACGCCAGCTTTTCAAAAATTAACTTTAAAGTTTAACTACCTAGATCTGATAATGGATATCACAAAAAGAATATATAAATTTTGGATTAAAAATAATTTCCAATTAAACATCGTGTTTTTAGATTATAGATGATAGCAAAGAATTTTAAATATATATTTCACAATAAAATAATTTTGTATGAAATATTTTTCATCTAACCATATTAACGCTTCTAGTACTTAAAAAATCTCTAGTATACAAAATGAATATTATCAAACTATAAGAGCAGAATAATAAAACCTATGGCCATCAATGGCCGGAAATGACGATTTCCGGATATAAAATAGTAGAACTCATTATGAATTATAGCTCTAGGAAGATAGGGTTGACCCCTCCAGATATGCATAACAGACACGTGTAAGAAGTTAACCTTGAAACGAGCAAAAATTGCTATGAATGTATAATGTGCGAGCCGAACTATAATCACACCCTTCAATAAAATATCTCAGAGGTAAGGAATGTAAATAATGCAATTTGCATATTGGATTTATTAATAGGAAAAGAAGAAATATTTGCTTATGGGTGCATCTAAAAAATCTACGGGCATTAAGATAACGCCATGGTGAATGTTGATTGTATTTTATATTTAATCAAAAGGCACTATATTAATCCTGTTTATGAAAAAGAAGGATGTGCAATATTTTAAGAGCGGCTGGGTGTAACGAGCTGAAACTTTTAGAACATATTGGAAGACGTTGAAAAGTTATTGGGGGCAACCTGCCCCCCTCCCATGCCTTTTCAATTGCAAACCCCCCAAAAATATATGATCAAAGATTCTATAAAACGGCATCTTATTCAAAATAATCGAAATCTCAAATAACTATGCCTATGGGGTTCACATCAGCCCGTATAGCTTTGGAGAGTGATGTCAAAACAATAAAATACTCTTTTTTCATGCCGGTTGTCAGAAGGGCGTATTATAAATATCAAAGGAACAGCTGAGGTTATTGAGTTGAAAATTTTAGGGAATTATGAAAAGCTATCGAAGGTGACCAGCCCATCTTGTTCTTTTTAGATATTCCCTCCTCTCATCAATGATCAAAATTTTCAATTTTGTTCAATTAGCCTATGTTCAAAACAATCAAAAGGTATATGCCTTCATGCCTTCTAACTATACCTTCAGGGATTCAGTTAAGTTGAAACTTCGAAGGCATGTTGAAATAGAAACGATGGGCAGTCATCCCTCCCTCTCTCACCATTTTACAGTCTCTCCTTAACGCTGATAGAGATCTTAAAAAGCCGTTTTATTCGTTTTATTCGATTTTTATTAACTCTACTTTTTAAAACAGTAAGAAACTTTAGCGTAAAGAGCGGGTCGTTGAGGAGGATAAGCCCCTTTCATATACGGAGTAATTTCTGTTCGTTTTAAGTTTTAATGTCTCTCCTTACTTTCCGCTACAAAAACTTGTTTTTTTTTTTATTTAAGTTCTGGACGTTTTTGAATTAATGCATGTTTTGATCTTGGCTCTCCGCACATAAATAATTAAAACGAAATTTGCATATTAATTAATTGCATTTAATCGGAAGATATTGAGAAAAAAAGCGATGGAGGAGGCCTAGTTGCCCTCCAAGGTTTTGATTACTTAAAAAAGAAACTAGAACTTTTAATTTTTTACAAACTTTTTCATTGGTAAAATATATATATAACTTACGAATTAACTTACGTAACGAACTTCTATATTCGTATGTTTTTATTGCGTATATGAGGGGGTTTAACCCTCGTCGATACCTCGCTCTTTACACTAAAGCTTAGATTGTGTCCCAATTCCTTAAGAATAACCTCTGAATCACAAGGGCCGTAGAATAAATAGTTGAAATTACTAAAAATACTTTAACTTAAAGAGGGAGGTATAACGAGGAGGTAAACTCCTCATATGCGTAATAATTTTTGTTCGTTTTAAGTTTTAATGCTGCTCCTTACTTTCAGCAGAAAAAAACTTTTCATATTTATTTTTTCATTGTTTTTTCAAAATAAAGCTAGAAAAACCTGCGCCCCCTTCATTGAAATTCTCTTCCCCCATGAGGAGTATCTCCATGGAAATACCCACGGAACCCCCCCCCCCAACTCTCTCTACTAAACCAAAAATCCCCTGAAAAGGTCTGTACACTTCCCAGTAACCATTACTATATGTAAACATAGGTCAAAGTTTTGCAGCTTCTCCTGTCCCAACCTGAAGCCCCTCCCACGGGGACTGCGGGGAAGTAAGACGTCCCTAAAGACATAGATATTAGGTTTTTCGACTATGGTGAATAAAATGGCTATCTCAGAATTTTGATCTGGTGACTTTGGGGAAAAAATGAGCGTGGGAGGTGGCCTAGGTGCCCACCAATTTTTTTGGTCACTTATACGATTACCCCTGGGAAAAAAATAAACAAAACAACAAACAAACAAACAAATAAACGAACATCCGTGATCTGGCTTCTGGCAAAAAATGCGAAATTCCACATTTTTTTAGATAGGAGCTTGAAACTTTTACAATAAAATTCTCTGATACGCTGAATCTGATGGTGTGATTTTTTGTTAAGATTGTATGACTTTTAGGGGATGTATCCCCCTATTTTCTAAAATGAGGCATATTTTCTCAGGCTCGTAACTTTTTATGGGTATAACTGATCTTGATGAAACTTGTATATTTAAAATCAGCATTAAAATGCGATTCTTCTTATGTAACTATTAGTATCAAAATTCTATTTTTTAGAGTTTCGGTTACTATTAAGCCGGGTCGCTCCTTACTAAAGTTCGTTACCACGAACTGTTTGATTTACTTTGCAATAGTTTTTCTTTTACTATTGATAAATTGATTGATTGATTGATTGATTGATTGAAAAGCTTAAAAAATCAATCGCCTAGAAACTTGTCTCCTCATAAAAAATTCTCCTTGTGGAAAATCCTCCCGCAGAAAATTCGTCCCGCCCCCACATGAAAAATATATGAATAATTTTCTATAAAAATACTATAAGTAAATATTGGGTAAGTTCTATAGCTTATAGAACTTTCCCCAGGGGCTGTGGGGGGTGTTACCTCCAAAGGCATAGTTACTGAGTTTTTGCATTGTTCTTGAAGCATGAACAAAAGCTAAAATTAATCGGATTATTTTTTAAAGTTATAAGGATAAAGTATTATGAAACTGTAAAAATTGAATTGCATTAACTACGTTACTTGCACGAATACTGATTTACCTGTGTGTGGCATAGTGCCAAGTGAAAAAAAAGATTTGCTGTGAACTGTGAAAGAAAACGGTGGAGAAAATCATTGCAGCCCTCCATAGTCCATCCTCCAAGAGCGGTGATTGCCAACGTCATCCGTGGGCTTGCCCACTTTAAACAAGTCTTATTTTTTGTTTTTTTTCTCCTGCTCACGTTGATCATGCTGTCACATAAGCAATTTGATTTAGCAGTGGCAAAATTTGCAAGATGTCCACTGTGGTTTGTACGAATTCTAAAAATTATAAAAAAAATGATGGAAACTGATTAAACTATTTGATCTTCTGCTACGGGGATCATGACGAGCAAATTTTTTCTTAGAGTAAATCTTGTAGTGTTTGAAAACAATATTCAAGAAGCATCGCTAAAACTGCAAAAATTTGTTAAACTCACATTTGATGAACTTGAGTGTTTTCCCGAGATTTACATTCGATTTCAAAAGCATTTTCTGCAGTTAAAGTAACCGATGTAGCTGTTGCATTACCCGATTCAGAGTCTGCTTTATTTGCACAAATTTCAGCCGCAGAACAGTAGTTAGAGAAAACTAGTGAATCTATAGTCAGGTTTCTGCAAATGTGGCACAAGAACTCAATCTGGTCTTAAAGACTCTGCTGAGACTATAATTAATGAGTTGTACAATTCTGTGTCAGTGAATTGCAATCCAACCTTAGACCAATAGAACGCGATCTGAAAGATTGTAGAATGCAAACTCTTAATCTGGAGAATCGAATGGAAAAAATAAAAAGTGAAGCATGACGATATTAATCAGGAAAACATCTCGGACAGCCTTGCTTTCAACGGTCTAAAACAAAAGCCAGGAGTTGACCTTAAAGCGACTTTGCTAAATGTCCCATCGACATAGATAGATGTTAATGGTATGTCACCTGGTGAATTATCCAGTTGTGAAAATTATCCGGTGAAAAAGTTGCCCTAGTACTAATTCGATGGATGTTCACACTTTTCTCCCTTGTGAATATTCCAACACGAGTTACAAGTCATTCAGCCACTCTCATAGTGGCTGAATGTTATCGTCAGCATAACTCAAAAGCGATAGGTCCAAGCCACTAAAAATAAAGCTCATTTCAACTTTCTTCTGGGTATCGATACCACTGTTGTTAAATAGCGGTGTTGAGGCTATAACACCGAGTCGGATACCTTTATGTACAGGAATGAACCTGTCAATTAAATCACAGTTTTTACCTGAAAGTGACTTAACCTTTACATTTAATCTCCGATATATGTTTCGCAGGGTAGCTATTACACAACTGTTCATACCACAAAACAGAGCTGCTAGTAAAAGTGTGGGTGGATTCCAGAGTCATAAGTTCTGCTAATATCATGGCCGGCAAGAAACAGTTGGTCCTCGGCAAGAAACAGATGAGGCGGTTTTGAGTATAATATTTGCAAAGATACTAGGACGTGCTCACGGCTAAGACTGTTTTTAAGACCAAACTGATTTTCTGGCTAATATACAGCCTCTCGCTTGAATCTACTCCTTGTGCTGCTTTTAAAACTTCCCTTCTCCCAAAATTTTTCGTACAGCTTAGTCGCTATTTAATTCCCTCGTCGTACTTCTGTTTACTTAAATATAAAAAAGGTAATTTTTTTGTTAAAGACACCTGCTAGTATTAGTTGTATAAAATTTAACTAAAATAATAATATTTACACTTTACATTCTGCAGTATGATTTTATTAAACAGATTATCATGCTTCCTTCCATTGGACAGATAATTATTTCAACACTCATGTGTTTAAATAATTTTTAAATATTTTAAATCCCTTTGCAATCGGATGGGCAAATTCTTTGGAATGATCAAAGAAGGAAGAGGGGGGTTTATTGTCAGAGCAGCAAATAATATTTTTAGAACGAGCATAAATTGGGAAATTAAATTATGCTACTTTTTCTATTGAAGCGTTTCATTCAAGAGCCGCTCTCCATTACTTGTCCCAATTTTCTTTTTACTTCATTGTATAATTTAATTTCACCTTTGTTCTAACAATTGCTCATTATTGTCAAGTCTTTAAACCCTGTTCATATTTGGCTGACTTTCTCCTTAGTTCAAAAACTCCCAAGACTTTGAAAACCACTTTTTTCGAAGCTTAAGTTTTAAAATCGAAAATAATCCTTGTCTTTTCCCTTTATTTTCAAGAGTTTGTTCCCCTGCACTGGAAGGGGCTTCAAGTCTAATCCATTCATCCGACAATTTAGAGATTTTTAGAATTATACTAACAAGTTTGGTAATTTTATATTTTTTGCATTATCTTGTTGGGTAAAAAAAACCAATCTATGCGTCTTTTTATCCTCGTTCAATGTATATTCCTCAAGTGCTTCCTTTGAAAATTCCATCGTAAACTCTTAGAGGGCTTAAAGTGACATTTTATAACTTATTACTTACCCTAAGAAAAGAGGCACCAAAAATACTAAAAAAAAAAAAAAAAAAAAAAAATCTGTTTTACAAATTAAACGAAACTGGCACGTTCTAATCTGGCTCCAGCCCCCGTGGCACCAAAAATAGAGGGAAATTTGCTCCTCCTAAACTTCAAAAATCTTACTTTCTTATTCTGTTTTCTATATTTTCGTAGGAGAAAAATATTGCCTTGTAAATTTGTTGGTTAACCCCATTTAAAACGTGCTAAGGAACATGCTAAGAATAATAGTATAATTAGATTCCTCAGTTATACTGTTCCCAAGGGTTATGATCAGTTCCCTTGTAATGCACCCCTTCCCTTACCGTCTAGATGTAGCCCTAGGACATAGGCCTATAAAAAGATTATATTTGGAAAGAACATAAAATAAGCGATCTAAGGGTAGTATTTATATCGTATTATCATATTCCCATTAAATATGGTCTACGACTACACTTTTCCAGTTGTCTCCAGACCCCAAAAAAGGACTAGAGTATCTCACTTCATATATTTCTGTTAATTGGTGTCACTGCCTAAAGTGTTTTTCCTCCAAAATATCAAGGTAACCTCATCAATCATCTGTTTCTTTCTTAAATAACCTCTTAAAATAGTCATTGTACATGTATAAAGTACACGCATATGAAAATTGTTTTTAAATTCTCACCTTAACTTAGCAATCGACAAAACTTTAGTATAATGCATATTCAATTCTCACGCTGAATACAAAAATTACTAATATATACCTCTCCCTATATTTCCCTTTATTGGCGTCCCTGTCTAACCTGTTTTTTCTCTGAAACATCAAGATATTTCCATAATTTATGTGTTTCTTGAGCATTCACCGAAATGGCCTCTTAAACTAAAGTCAGTGTACATATATAAAGTACAGGCTTATAAAAATTGTTATTAAATTCTCAACTGAACGTAGCAATCGACCAATTTTAGTATAAAACAACCTCGATTTCTCACGCTTGATTCTCTACATCTGACGATCAAAGTCCAATCTAAAACGAATAAGAATGTTATCCAATACAGATTGGAGTGAACGAATGTCCATACTCAATAGCGAAGTTTCAACAAACCCTTGGGGGCTAAGTTGGAGCCAATTTCCCCAATTAAGAGAAAATGTCAATGAAAACTGAGAAATGAGCCATACAATGTCATAAAGGCAAAGAAAACTGATGCATATCTGTGGATGAATAATCTAATTTTAGCTTGGGGGAGACGTAAACTTGGGTCAGGGAGAGAAAGTCTTCCCCTTGTCCCATAGCAAATTGCGCAACTTTTCATACTGACATTTTTCTAGACTGAATATCATGGATTTTTCCTAGACAAAAAATAAATTGCTCGTGAAATGGGCACCTTGTTGTTTTTTTAAGTCACGATGCTTAAAGAAGCGCACACCAAACATGAACCTTTAGTAGAACTAATATTACGAACGTACTACCCATTTAGGGTTAGAATTCCGGCACTTTTGTGTGTCTTGGTTTGAAAATCCAAGCAATTTCCTTGAATCCCAGTCCAGCACCTAAACTAATTTGATCAGAAAATTCTATCATAGAGGAAACATTAACCTAACCGAATAACTTTATAATAATCTTAGCATAACTATAACGTTTAAATTACTACATGAATTCTCACCCAAATAATTTCTGTAATAGTATGGCAAGCTGAAGCCTGATGTCAGAGTTACCATCTTTCAAGGCAGGTCAGCTTTTCAAAAATTAATAAGACTTATGATCCTTTAGCAACTTAATATTATGTTTAAACCACAAGAATAATAAATACATTTTGAAATTAAAATAATTCCCCATCAAACATCGTGTTTTTGGATTATTAATGATAACAAAGAATTTTGAATATATATTTCACAATATAATAATTTTGTAGAAAATATTTTTCATTTAACCATATTAACACTTCCGGCATATAAAAAAAACCTCTAACACACAAAGCAATATTATCAAACTATAAGAGCAGAAAATGTAAAACCTATGGCCATGAAGGCCCAGAAATGACGATTTCCAGGTATAAAATAGTAGAACCCATTATCAATTAGAGCTCTAGGAAGATAGGGTTGAACCCTTCAGATATGCCTTACAAACACGTGTAAGAAGTTAACCTTGAAAAAAGCAAAAATTGCTATGAATATATAATGTGCGAGCCGAACTATAATCACACCCTTCAATAAAATATCTCAGAGGTAAGGAATGTAAATTATGCAATTTGCATATTGGATTTATATTCTGGATTTATTAATAGGAAAAGAAGAAATATTTGCTTATGGGTGCATCTAAAAAGTCTACGGGCATTAAGATAACGCCATGGTGAATGCTGATGGTAATTTATATTTAATCAAAAGGCACTATGCTAATCCTGTTTATGAAAAAGAAGGATCTTTAATATTTTAAGAGCGGCTGGGTGTAATGAGCTGAAATTTTTAGAACATATTGGAAGACGTTGAAAAGTGATTGGGGGCCTCCTGCCCCTCTCCCATGCCTTTTCAATTTCAAACCCTCCAAAAATATTTAATCAAAGATTTTATAAAACGGCATGTTATTCAAAATAATCGAAATCTCAAATAACTAGGTAGAGTGGCTAAAAAGGAAATTGGAACGAGTCCGGTTGCTCTCCGACCCCTTTTTAACATCTTACATAGTAACTTTAAATATAGTTTAACATATCCTTCAATATTCCGTGAAGTTTCACCTTAATATCCTTAGCCTTTTTGAACATTGCAAGAATAAAAAATGTCCCTTGTTTCGTAATTATAAATCCTTCGTGTAAAAAAGGGAAAATTCTATAATTTAGGATCTTTACCTGGAGACTGTTTGGGCATTGAATCCCTGACTGCATAGTTAGAAGGCATGAAGGCATAGACCTTTTGATTGTTTTGAACATAATCGCTTTTTCAAAATTTTGATCATTGATGAGAGGGGGGAATATCTAAAAAGAACAAGATGGGCTGGTCACCTTCGATAGCTTTTCACAATTCCCTGAAATTTTCGACTCAATAACCTCGGCTGTTCCTTTGATATTTATAATACGCCCTTCTGACAACCGGCATGAAAAAAGAGTATTTTATTGTTTTGACATCACTCTCCAAAGCTACACGGGCTGATGTGAACCCCATAGGCATAGTTATTTGAGATTTCGATTATTTTGAATAACATGCCGTTTTATAAAATCTTTGATCAAATATTTTTAGAGGGTTTGCAATTGAAAAGGTATGGGAGGGGGGCAGGTGGCCCCCAATCACTTTTCAACGTCTTCCAATATGTTCTAAAAGTTTCAGCTCATTACACCCAGCCGCTCTTGAAATATTGTACATCCTTCTTTTTCATAAACAGGATTAGCATAGTGCCTTTTGATTAAACATAAAATACCATCAGCATTCACCATGGCGTTATCTTAAAGCCCGTAGACTTTTTAGATGCACCCATAAGCAAATATTTCTTCTTTTCCAATAATAAATCCAGAATATAAATCCAATATGCAAATTGCATAATTTACATTCCTTACCTCTGAGATATTTTATTGAAAGGTGTGATTATAGTTCGGCTCGCACATTATATATTCATAGCAATTTTGCTCGTTTCAAGGTTAACTTCTTATACGTGTTTGTAAGGCATATCTGCAGGGTTCAACCCTATCTTCCTAGAGCTCTAATTGATAATGGGTTCTACTATTTTATACCCAGAAATCTTCATTTCCGGTCCTTGATGGCCATAGGTTTTACATTTCTGCTCTTATAGTTTGATAATATTCCTTTGTGTGTTAGAGGTTTTTTAAGTATCGTAAGTGTTAATATGGTTAAATGAAAAATATTTTATACAAAATTATCATATTGTGAAGTATATTTAAAATTCTTTGTTATCATTAATAATCCAAAAACACGATGTTTGATGGGAAATTATTTTAATTTAAAAATGTATATAGTATTCTTGTGGTTTGTACCTAATCTTAAGTTGAAACCTGTTCATTCTTAAAATTTATAAATTTTTGAAAAGCTGACCTGCCTTGAAAGATGGTAACTCTGACATTAGGCTTCAGCTTGCCGTACTATTACAGAAATCATTTGGATGACAATGAATGGCCCATTTCATGAGCAATTCATTTTTTGCCATAGAAAAATCCGTGATATTCAGTCTAGAAAAATGTCAGTATGAAACGTTGCGCAATTTGCTATGCGGCAAGGGGAAGAATTTCCCTCCCTGACCCAAGTTTATGTCTCCCCCAAGCTAAAATTAGATTATTCATCCACAGAAATGCGTCAGTTTTCTTTGCCTTTATGACATTGTATGGCTAATTTCTCAGTTTTCATTGTCATTTTCCCTTAATTTGGGAAAATTGGCTCCAACTTTGCCCCCCCCCCCAGGGTTTGGTGAAACTTAGCCACTGAGTACGGACATTCGTTCACTCCACTCTGTATTGGATAACAATCTTATTCGTTTTAGATTGGACTTGGATCGTCAGATGCAGAGAATCAAGCATGAGAAATCGAAGGTGTCAAACAGTTCGTGGTAACGAACTGTAGTAAGGAGCGATCCGGCTCAATAGTAACCAAAACTCTAAAAAATTGAATTTTGATATCAATAGCTACATCAAAAGAATCGAATTTCAATGCTGATTTTAAATATATAAGTTTCATCAAGTTTAGTCTTACCCATCAAAAGTTAGGAGCCTGAGAAAATTTGCTTTATTTAGGAAAATAGGGGGAAACACCCCCTAAAAGTCGTAGGATCTTAACAAAAATGACACCATCAGATTCAGCGTCTCAGAGAACCCTTCTGTAGTAGTTTTAAGCTCCTATCTACAAAAATGTGGAATTTTGTATTTTTTGCCAGAAGGAAAATCACGGGTGCGTGTTTATTTGTTTGTTTTTTTGGTTTTTTTTTCTCCCCCAGGGGTCATCGTATCGACCAAGTGGTCCTAGAATGTCGCAAGAGGGCTCATTCTAACGGAAATGGAAAGTTCTAGTGCCCTTTTTAAGTGACCAAAAACATTGGAGGGCATCTAGGCCCCCTCCCACGCTCATTTTTTTCCTAAAGTCAACGGATCAAAATTTTGAGATAGCCATTTTGTTCAACATAGTCAAAAACCATAAAAACTATGTCTTTGGGATGACTTACTCTCCCACAATCCCTGGGGGAGGGGCTACAAGTTACAAAATTTGACCAGTGCTTACATATAGTAATGGTTATTGGGAAGTGTGTATGCGTTTTCAGTAGGACTTTTTGGTTAGGGGGAAGGGTTGAGAATAGGGGGATAGGCTGGGGGAGCTTTCCATCGAGGAATTTGTCATGGTGGAAGAAAATTCCCATGAAGGGAGCGCAGGATTTACTAGCATTATTAAAAAAAAACAATGAAAAAAAGAAATATGAAAAAAAAAATTCAGCTGGAAGTAAAGAGCAGCATTAAAACTTAAAACGAACGGAAATTATTACCCATATGAGGAGCTCACCTCCTCCTAATACCTCGATCTTTACGCTAAAGTATTTTTAGTAATTTCAACTATTTATTTTACGGCTTTGGTGATTCAGGGGTCATTCTTAATGAATTGGGACAAAATCTAATCTTTAGTGTAAAGAGCGAGGTACTGACGAGGGGGCGAACCCCCTCATATATGTAATAAAAACATGAGAATACAAAACTTCTTTACGTAAGCTAATTTATAAGTTACGTATATCTTTTACTAAAAAAAAAGATTCGTAAAAAATTAAAAGTTCTAGTTGCCTTTATCTTAATTAACCTAAAAATTGGAGGGCAACTAGGCTTCCTCCCCCGCTCTTTTTTCTCAAAATCATTCAATCAAAATTATGAGAAAGTCATTTAGCAAAAAAAAATAATAAATATGCAAATTTCGTTTTAATTATTCCTCTGCGGAGAGCCAAAATCAAAACATGCATTGATTGAAAAACGTTCAGAAATTAAATAAAAAAAAACAATATTTTTTTTAACTGAAAGTAAGGAGCAAAATTAAAACTTAAAACGAACAGAAATTACTTCGTATATGAAAGGGGCTGCTTCCTCACCAACATCCCGCTCTTTACGCTAAAGTTTTTTACTATTTTAAAAAGAAGAGTTGAAAGAAAGAGTTCAAACTTTTTTTTTCGCCATGGAAAAAACAGCGATCTTCAGTCTAGAAAAATGTCAGTATGAAAAGTGGCGCAATTTCCTGTAGGGCAAGGGGAAGACTTCCTCTCCTTGACCTAAGTTTACGTCTTCTAAAGCTAAATTAGTTTCTTCAAACTAATCTTACTAAGCCTGCATAGTTCAAGCATCCACAGAATTGGGTCAATTTTCTTTGCCGTTATGACATTGTATGGCTCATTTTTCATTGTCATTTCCCCTTAATTTGGGAAAATTGGCTCCAACTTTGCCCCTCCAGGGTTTTGGCGAAATTACGCCACTGAGTATGGACATTCGTTCACTCCAATCTGTATTGGATAACATTCTTATTCGTTTTAGATAGGACTTGGATTGTTGGATGTAGAGAATCAACGTGAGAAATTGAACGGGTATATACTAAAATTGGTCGATTTCCACGTTCAGGTGAGAAATTAATAACCATTTTGATATGCATGTACTGTATATATGCTCAATGACTTCAGTTTATGAGGCCATATAGGGAAATGATCAAGAAATAGATAAATCATGAGAAAATCTTGATATTTCGGAGAAAAAACAGGTTAGACAGGGACCTCAATAAAGGGAAATATTTAGGGATGGGTACATATTAGTCATTTTTTATTCAGCGTGAGAAATTGACTATGCATTATACTAAAGTTTGTCGATTGCTAAGTTAAGGTGAGAGTTTAACAACAATTTTCATATGCCTGTATTGTATATATGTAGAATGACTTTTTTTTAAGAAGTCATTTAGGAAAAAGTTCAAGAAATAGATGAATTGTGAGGTTACCTTGATATTTTGAAGGGAAAACAGCTTAGATAGTGACACCAGTTAACAGAAGTATATGAAATGAGATACTTTAGTCCTTTTTTGGGGTCTGGAGGCAACTGGGAAAGTGTAGCCGTAGACCACATTTAATGGGAAACATGCTAATACAATATAAATACTACCCTTACATCACTTATTTTATTTTATTTCCAAATGTAAACTTTTCATAGACCTATATCCTAGGGCTACACCTAGACGGTAAGGTAAGGGATGCATTGCAAGGAATCTGATCATAACATTTGGAAAGAGTATAAACTGAGAAATCTAATTGTACTTTTTTCTTAGTGTGTTCCCTTTACATGAGATTAACCAATAGAAATTTATAAGGCAATATTTTTTTTTATTTTCTACGAAAATACTAAAAACAGATTTTTCAATATAAATAAGAAATTATGATTTTTGAAAAATAGGAGGGGTAAATACCCCTCTGGTTTTGGTGCCACCGGGGCCGGGGCCAGACTGGAACGTGCCAATTTCGGTAAATTAAAAAAAAAAAATCTTTTTTGGCATTTTGGGTGGCCTTTTTCTTAGGATAAATAATAAAGAATAGGATGGAATAGGAATAGGAACTGATCATAACCTATGGAAAGAATATAACTGAGGAATCAAATTATTCTTAGCATGTTCCTTAACACGTTTCAGATGGAGTTAACCAATATAAATTTACAAGGCAATATTTTTATGGCACTTGGTATTAACCAAGTGACATATAGCAATCGCCAATTCTGTCTGTCTGTCTGTCTGTCGGTCTATCGGTCTGTCTGTCGGTCCCGGTTTTGCTACTTTAGGCACTTCCAGGTAAGCTAGGACGATAAAATTTGGCAAGCGTATCAGGGACCAGACCAGATTAAATTAAAAATAGTCTTTTTCCCGATTTGACCATCTGGGGAGGGGGGAGTAGGGGGCCGGTTAATTCGCAAAAAAATAGAAAAAATGAAGTATTTTTAACTTATGAGTGGATGATTGGATCTTAATGAAATTTGATGTTTGGAATAATATTGTGTCTCATAACTCTTATTTTAAATCCCGACCGGATCTGATGACATTGGGGGGAATTGGAGGGGGGAAACCTAAAGTCCCGGTTTTGCTACTTTAGGTACTTCCAGGTAAGCTAGGACGATGAAATTTGGCAAGCGTATCAGGGACCGGACCATATTAAATTAAAAATAGTCGTTTCCCGATTTATACATCTGGGGGGGGGAGTGGGGGGCCGGTTAATTCGGAAAAACTAGAAAAAATGAAGTATTTTTAACTTATGAGCGGGTGATTGGATCTTAATGAAATTTGATGTTTGGAATGATATTGTGTCTCAGAGCTCTGATTTTAAATCTCGACCGGATTGGATGACATTGGGGGAGTTGGAGGGGGGAAACCTAAAATCTTGGAAAACACTTAGAGTGGAGGGATCGGGATGAAACTTGATGGGAAAAATAAGGGCAAGTCCCAGATACATGATTGACATAATCGGAACTGATTTGCTCTCTTTGGGGTAGTTGGGGGGGGGGAGTAATTCTTAAAAATTAGAAAAAATGAGGTATTTTTAACTTACGAACGGGTGATCGGATCTCAGTGAAATTTGATGTTTAGAAGGATATCGTGTCTTAGAGCTCTTATTTTATAACCAGAATGGATCCGCTCTCTTTGGGGTAGTTGGGGGGGGGTTAATTCCAAAAAATTAAAAAAAAATGAGGTATTTTTAACTTACGAACGGGTGATTGGATCTCCATGAAATTTGATATTAGAAGGATATCGTGTCTCAAAGCTCTTATTTTAAATCCTGACCGGACCTAGTGACATTTGGGGAAGTTTGGGGTGGGGAAACCTAAAATGATGGAAAACGCTTAGATTGGAGGGATTGGGATGAAACTTGGTTGGAAAAATAAGCAGAAGTCTTGCATACGTGATTTACATAATTGGAACGGATCCGCTCAATTTTGGGGGGGGTGGGGGTAATTCTGAAAAATAAGAAAAAATGACGTATTTTTAACTTACGAAGGAGTGATCGGATCTTCATGAAACTTCATATTTAGAATGACCTCATAACTCAGATATCTTATTTTAAATCTCAACCGGATCAAGCGTAATTGGGGGGGGGGACAGTTGAGGGGACCGGAAATCTTAGAAAATACTTAAAGCGGTGAGATCAGGATGAAACTGGACGGGAAGAATAAAAACCTGTCTAAGATACGTGACTGACATAACTGGACCGGATCTGCTCTCTTTGGTGGAATTGGGGGGGGGGGGTATTTTGAAAATTGAGGTATTTGTAACTTACGAAAGGGTGACCAGATCTTAATTAAATTTGATATTTAGAAGGATCTTGTGCTTTAAAGCTCTAATTTCAAATTCCGACCAGATCCTGTGACATTTGGGGGAGTTGGAGGAGGAAACCGGAATTCTTGGAAAACATGAAAATTGGGGTATTTTTATCTTACGAATAGATGATCGGATCGTAATGAAATTCGATTTTTAGAAGGAATTCATATCTCAGAGCACTTATTTCAAATCCCGACCAGATCTTTTGACATTGGGGGGAGTTGGAGAGGGAAATCTTGGAAAAACACTTGGAGTGGAGGAATCGGGATGAAGCTTGGTGGATAGAATAAACAAATATCCTTGATACGTGATTGACAGAATCGTACTGGATTCGCTCTCTTTGGGGGAGTTGGGGGGAGGGTTCAGTGATTTGGCGAGTTCGGTGCTTCTGGACGTGCTAGGGCGATGAAAATAGGTAGGCATGTCAGGGAGCTGCACAATTTGACTTGATAAAGTCGTTTTCACAGTTTCGACCATCTGGGGCGCAAAAGGGAGAGGAAAAATTAGAAAAAATTAGGTATTAATAACTTACGAATGGGTGATCGGATCTTAATAAATTTTGATATTTAGAAGGACTTTGTGACTCAGAGCTCTTATTTTAAATCTTGACCGGCATTAAGCCTCTAATTTTCCTTTTTAAATCAATCTATTGATTCATAGAATTTTGTTAGAGCTCATACCATATGATCTCTTGGCTTTAGCTCTTCTCGCCTCGTCACAAGTGTCATATGAGCTCTTAGCTCTTGTTTTTCTGTGTAAATATAGAAAACACAATTAGAAAGTAAGATTTTGAAGTTTAGGAGGAGCAAATACCCCTATATTTTTGGTACCAACGGGGCTGGAGCCGGATCAGAACGTGCCAGTTTGGGTAAATTTGTAATAAAGATTCACTTTTGGCATTTTTGGTGCCCATTCTCTTAGGGTAATTAATAAGGTATAAAATGTCATTTTAAGCCCTCTAAGAGCTTACAATGGGATTTTCAAAGGAAGCACTTGTGGAATGTACAATGAAAGAGGATAAAAAGACGCATATATTGGTTTTTTTACCCAACAAGATAATGCAAAAATTATAAATTACCAAACTTGTTAGTATAATTCTTAAAATCTCTAAATTGTCGGGGGAATGGATTAGACCTGAAGCCCCTGCCAGTGCAGGGGAACAAACTCTTGAAAATAAAGGGAAAAGACAACTTAGTTTTTGAACTTATTAGAAGGTCAGCCCAATATGAACAGGGCTTAAAGACCTGACTATAATGAGAAATTGTTTGAACAAAGGTGAAATTAAATTATACAATGATGTAAAAAGAAAAATTGGGACAAGTAATGGAGAGCGAATCTCTCGAATGAGACTTTTCAATAGAAAAAGTAGCACAATTTAATTTCCCAATTTATGCTCGTTCCAAAAATATTATTTGCTGCTCTGACAATGAACCCCCCTCTTCCTTCTTTGATCCTTCGAAAGAATTTGCCCATCCGATTTCAAAGGGATTTAAGATATTTAAAATTTTTTTTAAAACATAAGTGTTTAAATAATTAACGGTCCAATGGAAGAAAGCATGATAATCTGTTTAATAAAATCATACTACATGATGTAAAGTATAAATGTTATCATTTAAGTTACCTTTTATACAACACACACTAGCAATTGTCTTTTTAACAAAAGAAATTGCCTTTTTTTTTACATTTAAGTACACAGAAGAAAGAAGAGGGAATTAAATAGTGACCAAACTGTTTGATAAATTTTTTGAGAAGGGAAGTTTCAAAAGCAGCAAAAAGAGTAGATTTAAGCGAGGGGCTGTATATTAGCCAGAAAATCAGTTTGGTTTTAAAAATAGTCTTAGCCGTGAGCACGTCCACCCCATCTCTGCAAATATTATACTCAACACCGCCTTGTCTGAAGATCAACTGTTTCTTGCCGGCCATGTTGTTAGCAGAGCTTTTGACTCTGAAACCCACTTTTACTAGCAGCTCTCCTTTGTGGTATGAACAGTTCTGTAATAGCTACCCCTCGAAACATGTATCGGAGATTAAATGTAATCTCCGACTTCTGGTAAAAACTCTTATTTAATTGACAGGTTCATTTTTGTACATAATGGTATTCGACAAGGTGCTATAACCTCCCCGCCACTAATTAACAAGAGTGGTATCAATACCCAGAAGAAAGTTGAAATGATATTTATTTTTAGTGGCTTGGACCTATCGCTTTTGAGTTATGCTGACGATATCATTCAGCCACTATGAGAGTAGCTGAATGGCTTGTAACTCGTGTTAGAATATTCACAAGGGAGAAAAGTATGAACATCCATCGAATAAAAACAATCATGATTCCTTTCATTCATTGAAAACAGATAAAAGTTGAAATCACCAATATAAATAAAATCTAAACCTGTCCGAGAAGCCGCACGTGCAAGTTGATTAAACCTACGTTCAAATTCTTCCCGGCTAGCACTCTGGGTTGTACATAACGCTGTTCAAAAGTTTCCTACTTCCCAAATCTAATTCCAGACTAAAATTTTAAAACTTACCCTCTATCCAAACATCAATATCATTTCTTAATTGGTATGACAACGACTTCGAAATCTAATGCGCAATTCCCACTCTATGGTGTGATGTCCGGTTTTGAGTTTCAAAATTATAATCTGGAAAAGAATACAAGGAGAGAGAGTGTTCCTGACTCAAAAACACTTTCGCATATACCAATAAAACTACTTTTTACTCGTGAATCAGAGAGAAATTGCAGCACATCCAGTATAACCAGTAGTAAGGTGGCAATTCCGGGCACATAAATGCATAGAATCAGCTTCCCCTGGTTTAACTGCGGGTATTGAACATAAGCACTATTTCTTAACTGTTGAAGTCTAACTTAGTTAATACACTTAGTTAATACTAACTTAGTCTAAAAGGACAATCTGTCATCTTTCACCCACAAAACGTGTCCTAGCCATCAAATTGTCCCTCATTACAGACCTAGAGGGTGGGACAGAACCACACTCTTCGTAAAGCTTGCTATTTAATATACTATTAATCAAACGGATATCCAAATTAGGTAAATGATTATATCTAAATTAGTCTTTTTATCGGTTTATATTATAATCAAATGACTTGTTTTGTAAAAGTTTTTGAATCTCATCAACAAAACAAAAAAAACTGTTAAGCTTACAAATCGACATTAAAAAAAAAAAAAAAAAAAAAAACTGGCAAGTCAAAGTCCTACCACTAACATAGAAACCAGATATATACTCCATAGATCATTAGAAAGACACGAGGGAATAAATCACTAAATTTTGTGATTCTGATAATTCTCAAGGCAGTGAACATATACAATATAAGAACATTATATTGGAAATACCTTACAAAATTAGATTTAGCGAAAGAAAATTAGAAGGACATTTTGCCGAAGAAGAGGAACATGACTGTTCTATATGTTCCTTCTAATCCCAAAGGAGGGATAGAAAAAAAAGATACAATTTAAAATTTAGTTCGGTACTTCCGTATTATATGGTACACACTCGAGAATGTGAATGTACACATACAACAATAACCATTTTTGACCGGTAGTATATACAGAATATTAGCTTAGGCTCAGTTGAAATCTGTGTTGTAGGTATATTTTACGTTCTGAGAACATACTGGCTATTTATGACGTATGAAAACAAGAAAGGAAATAATAAATGAGGAGAGAAAAATCAAATAGGTGAAAAAACGAGTAATTTGTCAGCAAGTAGAAAAATATAAAAATGAAAATCAAGCAAAATTCGACAAGGAACTCCGCCAAGTCATCCTCAGTGCTCAAAGATTGGTCTTTTCTTCTCTCGTAGAGTTCACTTAAGAAGGTTGGATTTTGTTGTTGTTTTTTGTTGTTTTTTTCCTCTTTCTTATATTTTTTTAGCACTGAGGACGACTAGGTGGAGGTCCTTGTCAAAATATTTAATTGATTATCATCTTTATATTTTGCTACTGGCTGACGGAATCTTTGTTTTTTCACCTATTTGTTTTTTCTCCCTTCATTTATTATTTCCTTTCTTGTTTTCATGCGCTAGGTAAATTGTTTCTTAACTATTTTGGTTGAGTTAGGTTAGGCTATATTAGGTTAGGTAATTAATATAAGTTCTGGGTAACACCCCCACACTACTTCTTTGCTGTAGTTTTAATAATTTTGTTACTAAAATATTATAGTAACAACTTCATGTCTCGAGTGTGTATCATATAATACGGAAGTACCTTTAGTTCGCTTGGATAATATGTTATCGCTGGAAAACAATTTACGTTTCTTTGGACATTTTCTTATCCTTAATAGATAATTTTGTCTATTGGCGATCTAAAATAAAAATATATTACTTGTAAGAAACAGGTTTTGAGCTATAAGAATTTCAAATTATTAGAGGCCCAAGAATATCAAAGTAAGAAAAAAATTTGCCCCTTTAACCCATATTAGGTCTATGCGTACATGAAAAGCGTGATTTTGTAAGATTTGTCTTTTATTCTTCTAGAAGTGTATATTCTTAAGGGTAGCAATATGCTTTCAGCAGTGTTGCCACGCCAAATCTAAGTAACTGAGCAAAACTAATTTGTTTAAGAAGCAACGCTTTTTGTCTTTCAAAATTTAAGGATTAACAGTCTGTTACACCCAAGGACGACTAACCTTCATAAGAAAGCTGTGCGCTCTTAAGCTGTTTGATATTATACGTCTCGAAGCTAACTTACCGCTGATATTAACTAGCAGGTTTTGTTTGCCCCCAAACAAAATGCAGATTTTGCCCCCCAAACAATAACAAAATTGCAGAACTGTATATGGAGGTCTTGATCGTCAAATATTGAATTCCCAAGCTTTAATAATATGTTTGCAATAGCGGTTTAATAGGGTTTAATAGTTTAATGATGGTTTTGCAAGCATTCACTTTACCAGTTCAGAAAATCAGATATCATCTTCATTGACCTTGGTACATTCAGTTGTATCCCCTAATTGATGCCCCCCAATTGATGCACATTGTGAAATTCCACTTATATTTTTTTGTTCTTATTACAACATTGAAAATAAAAATATACTGAAATAAGATCTTGAACTACTTAGCTTTTAGTAATTATTATCACTATATATAAAGTATTCAGTTTAATATATTAGTTCTTTCCTAGGACTGCTCTAGACACATATAGTTTCAGTAAAGCGTAAATGACACAGTAGGCTTTAGACTTTTACAGTTAGTTTAAGAAGCCGTTGCCAAACTCCCGTTTGTAGTGATTTTTGTTTGCTTTAAGATTGGTTTCGATATCGAATTTAATCTATACTCGTTTTATGATTACCTGTATTAGTACCTGTTATATGTTTGTTTGCTATGATTATTTGCATAATTTCTGTTCGTTTTGGGTTTCATTTATTTTTTAGTAGTAAAATCTGGTCGTTTTGAGTTTTAATTATCATAGTTATTTCTGCTTATTTTAAGTTTAATATGGCCCCTAACTTTCTTTAGAAACATTTTTTAAGAAAGTTTCTTTTTTTATTCCTATGGTTTTAAGTCTTTCAACAATTCTAATTTCAAAATCAAAGTATCAAAAACACAAAAATGGTGGGTTTTTTTACACCTTAGATTTCAACTGAGCCTAAGCTAAAGTTCTTTGTATACTGCTGGTAAAACAATGGTTATTGTTGTGTGTTTTAGATTCACAACATCGAGTGTGTACCATATAATACGGGAGTACTGAACTAAATTTTAAATTGCATCTTTTTTCTTCTGTTTCTCCTTTGGGATTAGAGCAACCTATAGAACAATCATGTTCCTTTTCTTCAACAAATTGTCACTTTTTCTTTCTAATTTTCTAAATTTCATTTAATAACTCTCTAATTTTCTCTCACCAATTCTAATTTGGTAAGGTATTTGTCTTACATCGTGTCTGTTCACTGCCATGAGAATTATCAGAATCACGAAATGATTCTGTCCCACCCTCTAAGGCTGTAATGAGGAAAAATTTTGATGGATAAGACACGTTTTGTGAGTGAAAGATGATAGATTCCCTAAGGTTGTCCTTTTGGATCATCCATCGAGGAACAAGAAATATCAGGTTATCCCTAACGGTATGGGTAGAGGTCGTAAAAAAGGATTTAAAGACATTTAGTACTTATTGGCAGAGAGTAAATCTGGAAGCTATGAATAGATGGGATGGAGCAGGAGCGTGGGGTGTCGTGTTGATGTCAAGAGGTTGGATGCTCCTATGAGTTGTAAATATTAGTGCTAGTAGTTGTGAGTACTAAAATTTGTGGTCCGTTACAAGTAAAACTTCTTGGGTCTAGTAACCGCTTTACTTTGTAATAGTTTTTTTAGTATTAATAAATTGATTGATTGATTGAAAAGGTTAAACAATTAATCGACTAGAATCTTGTCTCCTCATAAAAAATTCTTCTTGTGGAAAATCCTCCACAGAAAATTTGTCCCGCCTCCACACGAAAAATATATGAATAATTATCAATGACAAATACTATAAGTAAATAATGGGTAAGTTCTATAGCTTAAAGAACTTTCCCTAGAGGATGTGGGGGGGGGTGTTACCTCAAAAGGCATAGTTACTGATTTTTTGCCTTGTTCTTGAAGCATGAACAAAGGCTAAAATTTATTGGATTATTTTTTAAAGTTATAAGGACAAACTATTATGAAACTGTAAATATTGAATTGCATTAACTACGTTACGTGCACGAATACTGATTTATCTGTGTCTGGCATAGTGCCAAGTAAGAAAAAACTGCTGTGAAATTATGTGAAAATGACTGGCTTTGTTTGTTTTGTTAATTACTGGATGCTATACTCTTTCAGATGTAAGAAAACGGTGGAAAAAATCGTTGCAGCCCTCCATAGTCCATCCTCCAAGAGCGGTGATTGCCAACGTCTTCCTTGGGCTTGCCCACTTTAAATAAGTCTCATTCGTTGGTTTTTCTCTTTTTCACGTTGATCATGCTGTCACATAAGCAATTTGATTTAGCACTGGCAAAATTTGCAAGATGTCTTCTTGTAAAGTACGAACTCTAAAAATCTTAAAAAATGATGGAAACTGAGTAAACTGTTTGATCTTCTGCTACGGGGATCATAACAAGCAAATTGTTTCTGAGAGTAATATTGTAAACAAAATCAAAAGCCTTCTGAAACAAAAGCCAGGAAATGACCTTAAAACGACTATACTCAATGTCCTATCGTCATAGATAGATGTTAATGGTAAGTCATCTGGTGAATTATCCAGTTTTTTCCAGTTTATAATGAGTGGGTCTCATACTGCTAGTGACAAAGTTGCCCTAGTACTAGTGCGGTTTGCTAGCAAAGAATTTGTTCGATAAGTTTTATCACACAAGTTTAAACTAGCTGTTTTGGGCATATTAGTATCAGTATCCCTTACAAAGAGATATTGTGATTTGCTAACTGTCACAAGGGATCAGTTCAGAGTTAAACACGTTAGGACTGACAGCGACACTGTACTAGTGAGGTTGCCAAGTAAACCGCCTACGCAGAAAAAAAGAACCCTTGGTGAATACATTTTACATAGTATTTGGGCTGTGTCTGTTGTTTTTTTTTATTTTTTTGTATTTTTTTCTCTATTTTTTGCCCTTTTTCTTACTACTTTTTCGTTATTTTGGTTATTTTCATTATTATTCTCAAAATATCGATCCTCCGTCCTGTGTTTCCTTTTCTAACTTTTTTTCTTTTCATTCAGAGAGATTTGCTCTGTTCGTGTATTCATTTACTGTTACTATCATTTACTATATTCGATTATTTAATGAGGCGACCTTTTCGTCTAGAAGAGGATTTGTTGGCACCAATAGCAGCAGGTCTTGAACCGTTTATGAACCAAGTTAGACTTCAGCAGTTAAGAAATGGTGCTAACGTTCAAAGTCCGCAGTAAAACCCCGGGGAGTATACTTATAAGTCCCTCTTCCGTGATAGGCATCAAGTTCACCGGAAACAAATAAATGGGTACACCAACTAGCATAGTTCTCACTTATTCTCAAGGAAAAATTAGTTTTATTGGTATATGTGAGAAGTTTTTTGAGTCAGGAACACTCTCTCTCGTTGTATTCTTTTTCAGACTATAATTTGGAGACTAAAAACCGCACATCACTTCATAGAGCGGGAACTGCGTGTTTGATTTCGAAGTCGTTGTCATACCAATTAAGAAATGATATTGATTTGGGAAGTAGGAAACTTTTGAATAGTGTTATGTAAAAGTCGCCGAGTGCTGGTCGGGAAGAATTTGAGTGTGGGTTTGATCAACTTGCATGTGTGGCGTCTCTGACAGGTTTAGATTTTATTTACATGTGTGATTTCAACTTTTATCTACTTTTAATGAATAAAGTGAATATTGATTATTTTAATTCGATGGATGTTCATACTTTTCTCCCTTGTGAATATTCCAACACGAGTTACAAGTCATTCAGTCACTCTCATAGTGGTGAGTGATATTGTCAGCATGACTCAAAAGCGATAGGTCCAAGCCAATGAAAATAAAGCTCATTTCAATTTTCTTCTGGGTATCGATACCACTGTTGCTAAATAGTGGTGGTGAGGTTATAGCACCTTGTCGAATACCTTTATATACAGGAATGGACCTGTCAAGATGTAGCCCTAGGACATAGGCCTATAAAAAGATTATATTTGTAAAGAACATAAAATAAGCGATCTAAGGGTAGTATTTATATCGTATTATCATATTCCCATTAAATATGGTCTACGACTACACTTTTCCAGTTGTCTCCAGACCCCAAAAAAGGACTAGAGTATCTCACTTCATATATTTCTGTTAATTGGCGTCACTGTTTAAGCTGTTTTTCCTCCAAAATATCAAGGTAACCTCATCAATCATCTGTTTGTTGAACTTTTTCCTAAATAACCTCTTAAAATAGTCATTGTACATGTATAAAGTACACGCATATGAAAATTGTTGTTAAATTCTCACCTTAACTTAGCAATCGACAAACTTTAGTATAATACTTATTCAATTTCTCACGCTGAATAAAAAAATGACTAATATTTACCTCTTCCTATATTTCCCTTTATTGGCGTCCCTGTCTAACCTGTTTTTTCTCTGAAACATCAAGATATTTTCATAATTTACGTGTTTCTTGAGCATTTACCTAAATGGCCTCTTCAACTAAAGTCATTGTACATATATAAAATACAGGCATATAAAAATTGTTATTAAATTCTCACCTGAACATAGCAATCGACCATTTTAGTATAAAACACCTTCGATTTCTCACGCTTAATTCTCTACATCTGACGATCCAAGCCCAATATTAAATGAATAAGATTGTTATCCAATACAGATTGGAGTGAACGAATGTCCATACTCAGTGGCTAAGTTTCACCAAACCCTGGGGGGGGCAAAGTTGGAGCCAATTTTCCCAAATTAAGGGAAAATGACAATGAAAACTGAGAAATTAGCCATACAATGTCATAAAGGCAAAGAAAACTAACACATTTCTGTGGATGAATAAACTAATTTTAGCTTGGGGGAGACGTAAACTTGGGTCAGGGAGAGAAAGTCTTCCCCTTGTCGCATAGCAAATTGCGCAACTTTTCATACTGACATTTTTCTAGACTGAATATCGCGGATTTTTCTATGGCAAAAAATGAATTGCTCATGAAATGGGCACCTTGTCTATAGAAGCGCACACCAAACATGAACCTTTAGTAGAACTAATATTACGAACGTAGTTCCCATTTAGGCTTAAAATTCTGGCAATTTTGTGTGTCTTGGTTTAAAAATCTAAGCAATTTCCTGGAATCCCAGCCCAGCACTAAAACTAATTTGGTCAGAAAATTCTATCATAGTGGAAACACTAACCTAACCAAATAACCTTAGCATAACTATAAATCTAAAATAACTGCTTGAATTGTCGTCCAAAAGATTTTTCTTTAATACTATGGCAGGCTGAACACTGATATCAGAGTTACCATCTTTAAAGGCAGGTCAGCTTTTCAAAAATTTATCTTGTAAATGAGCAGGTTTCAAGTTAGTATTAAGTACAAAACACAAGAATACTATATACATTTTGAAATTAAAATAATTCCCCATCAAACATCGTGTTTTTGGATTATTAATGATAGCAAAGAATTTTGAATATATATTTCACAATATAAAAATTTTGTATAAAATATTTTCATTTAACCATATTAACACTTACGGTACTTTAAAAAACCTTTAACACACAAAGGAATATTATCAAACTATAAGAGCAGAAAATGTAGAACCTATGGCCATTAAGGCCCGGAAATTACGATTTCTGGGTATAAAATAGTAGAACCCATTATCAATTAATGTTCTAGGAAGATAGGGTTGAACCCTTCAGATATGCCTTACAAACACGTGTAAGAAGTTAACCTTGATAAAAGCAAAAATTGCTATGAATGTATAATGTGCGAGCCGAACTATAATCACACCCTTCAATAAAATATCTCAGAGGTAAGGATTGTAAATTATGCAATTTACATATTGGATTTATATTCTGGATTTATTAATAGGAAAAGAAGAAATATTTGCTTATGGGTGCATCTAAAAAGTCTACGGGCATTAAGGTAACGCCATGGTGAATGCTGATGGTATTTTATATTTAATCAAAAGGCACTATGCTAATCCTGTTTATGAAAAAGAAAGATCTGCAATATTTTAAGAGCGGCTGGGTGTAATGAGCTGAAACTTTTAGAACATATTGGAAGACGTTGAAAAGTGATTGGGGGCCACCTGCCCCCCTCCCATGCCTTTTCAATTGCAAACCCTCCAAAAATATTTGATCAAAGATTTTATAAACAGAATATTTGATCAATATTAAAACACAAGTATGGAATATTTTATTGCAGCATAAATGGACTTTTACAAGACAAGGGGCCGAACTTCTACAGTAGGGTTCTCTGAAACGCTGAATCTGATGGTGTAATTTTTTTTTAAGATTCAATGACTTTAAGGGGTGTTTACCCCTATTTTCTAAAATAACACAAATTTTCTCAGGCTCGTAACTTTTGGAGCGTAAGACTAAACTTGATGAAACTTGTATATTTAAAATCAGCAATAAAATGCGATTCTTTTGATATAGCTATTGTTCTCAAAATTCCATTTTTTAGAGTTTTGGTTTCTATTGAGCCGGGTCGCTCCTTACTACAGTTCGTTACCACGAACTGTTTGATTTTGGAGGAAAAACAGCTTAAACATTGACGCCAATTCACATAAATATATGAAGTGAGACTCTGTAGTTCTTTTTTGGGGTCTGGAAACAACTGGAAAAGTGTAATCGTAGACCACATTTAATGGGAATATGATAATAAAATACAAATACTACCCTTAGATCGCTTATTTTATGTTCTTTCCAAAAATAGTCTTTTTATAGGCCTATGTCCTAAGGCTACATCTAGACGGTAAGGGAAGGGGTGCATTGCAAGGGAACTGATAATAACCCTTGGAAACAGTATAACTGAGGAATCTAATTGTACTACTATTCTTAGCATGATCTTTAGCACGTTTTAGATGGGGTTAACCAATACAAATTTACAAGGCAATATCTTTCTCCTACGAAAATATAGAAAACAGAATAAGAAAGTAAGATTTTTGAAGTTTAGGAGGAGCAAATTCCCCTCTATTTTTGGTGCCACCGGGGCTGGAGCCAGATTAGAACGTGCCAGTTTCAGTTAATTTGTAAAAAAGATTTTTTTTCGGTATTTTGGGCGCCTATTTTCTTAGGGTAAGTAATAAGTTATAAAATGTGACGCTAAGCCCTCTAAGAGTTTACAATGGAATTTTCAAAGGAAGTACTTGAGGAATATACATTGAACGAGGATAAAAAGACGCATAGATTGGTTTTTTTCACCCAATAAGATAATGCAAAAATTTTAAAATTACCAAACTTGTTAGTATAATTCTAAAAATCTCAAAATTACCGGATGAATGGATTGGACCTGAAGCCTCTTCCATTGCAGGGGAACAAACTCTTGAAAATAATGGGAAAAGACAAGGATTATTTTCGATTTTAAAACTGAAGCTTCGAAAAAAGTGGCTTTCAAAGTCTTGGGAGTTTTTGAACTAAGGAGAAAGTCAGCAAAATATGAACAGGGTTTAAAGACTTGACTATAATGAGCAATTGTTAGAACAAAGGTGAAATTAAATTATACAATGATGTAAAATGAAAAATTGGGACAAGTAATGGAGAGCGGCTCTCTTGAATGAAACGCTTCAATAGAAAAAGTAGCACAATTTAATTTCCCAATTTACACTAGTTCCAAAAATATTATTTGCTGCTCTGACAATAAACCCCCCTCTTCCTTCTTTGATCATTTGAAAGAATTTGCCCATCCGATTGCAAAGGGATTTAAAATATTTAAAAATTATTTAAACACATGAGTGTTGAAATAATTATCAGTCCAATGGAAGGAAGCATGATAATCTGTTTAATAAAATCATACTGCGTGATGTAAAGTATAAATGTTATTATTTTAGTTAAATTTTATACAACTAATACTAGCAGGTGTCTTTTTAACAAGAAAATTACCTTTTTTATATTTAAGTAAACAGAATTACGACGAGGGAATTAAATAGTGACTAAGCTGTTTGAAAAATTTTGGGAGAAGGGAAGTTTTAAAAGCAGCACAAGGAGTATATTCAAGCGAGAGGCTGTATATTAGCCAGAAAATCAGTTTGGTCTTAAAAACAGTCTTAGCCGTGAGCACGTCCTAGTATCTTTGCAAATATTATACTCAAAACCGCCTCATCTGAGGATCAACTTTTTCTTGCTGGCCATGATATTAGCAGAACTTTTGACTCTGGAATCCACCCACAACTTTTACTAGCAGCTCTGTTTTTTGGTATGAACAGTTGTGTAATAGCTACCCTTCGAAATATGTATCGGAGATTAAATGTAAAGGCTAAGTCACTTTCAGGTAAAAACTTTGATTTAATTGACAGGTTCATTCCTGTACATAAAGGTATTCGACTAGGTGTTATAGCCTCAACACCACTATTTAACAACAGTGGTATCGATACCCAGAAGAAAGTTGAAATGAGCTTTATTTTTAGTGGCTTGGACCTATCGCTTTTGAGTTATGCTGACGATAACATTCAGCCACTATTAGAGTGGCTGAATGAATTGTATAAAACTAATTCTTTCTTGAGAATCAGAGAGAGGTCAGAGAGAGGTTGCAGCACATCCTCATAGCCAATAGTAAGGTTGCAATTCCAGGCACATAAATGCAAAGAATCAGCTTCCCCGGGTTTAACTGCGGACTTTGAACGTTAGCACTATTTCTTAACTGTTGAAGCATAACTTGGTTCATACACGGTTAGAAAAAGGGCAATAAATAGAGATAAAAAGCAATACAAGAAAAATAAAAAAACGATAGAAACAACACAAATACTATGTCAAATGTATTCACCAAGGGTTCTTTTTTTCTGCGTTGACGGTTCGCTTGGCAACCTCACTAGTATAGTCTCGCTGTCAGTCCATACGTTATTGACACTGAACTCATCCATTGTGACATTCAACAAATGACGACGTCTCTGTGTAAGGGATACTGATACTAAGATGCTCAAAACAGCTAGTTTAGACTTGTGTGATAAAACTTATCGAGCAACTTCTTTGCTAGCAAACTGCACTAGTACTAGGGCAACTTTTTCACTGGATAATTTACACAACTGGATAATTCACCAGGTGACATACCATTAACATCTATCTATGTCGATGGGACATTTAGCAAAGTCGCTTTAAGGTCAACTCCTGGCTTTTGTTTTAGACCGTTGAAAGCAAAGCTGTCCGAGATGTTTTCCTGATTAATATCGTCATGCTTCACTTTTTATTTTTTCCATTCGACTCTCCAGATTAAGAGTTTGCATTCTACAATCTTTCAGATCGCGTTCTATTGGTCTAAGGTTGGATTGAACTCCACTGACACAGAATTGTACAACTCATTAATTATAGTCTCAGCAGAGTCTTTAAGACCAGATTGAGTTCTTGTGCCACACTTGCAGAAACCTGACGAGATCTCTCTGAAACTATAGATTCACTAGTTTTCTCTAACTCCTGTTCTGCAGCTGAAATTTGTGCAAATAAAGCAGACTCTGAATTGGGTAATGCAACAGCTACATCGGTTACTTTAACTGCAGAAAATGCTTTTGAAATCGAATGTAAATCTCGGGAAAACACTCAAGTTCATCAAATGTGAGTTTAACAAATTTTTGCAGTTTTAGCGATGCTTCTTGAATATTGTTTTCAAACACTACAAGATTACTCTAAGAAAAAATTTGCTCGTCATGATCCCCGTAGCAGAAGATCAAATAGTTTAATCAGTTTCCATCATTTTTTTTATAATTTTAGAATTCGTACAGACCACAGTGGACATCTTGCAAATTTTGCCAGTGCTAAATCGAATTGCTTATGTGACAGCATGATCAACGTGAGCAGGAGAAAAAAACAAAAAAAAAAGACTTATTTAAAGTGGGCAAGCCCACGGATGACGTTGGCAATCACCGCTCTTGGAGGATGGACTATGGAGGGCTGCAATGATTTTCTCCACCGTTTTCTTACATCCAAAACAGTATAGCATCCAGTAATTAACAAAACAAACAAAGCCAGTCTCTTTCATATAATTTCACAGCAATTTGTTTTTTACTTCGCGCTATGCCAGACACAGGTAAATCAGTATTCGTGCGAGTAACGTAGTTAATTCAATTCAATTTTTACAGTTTCATAATAGTTTATCCTTATAACTTTAAGAAATAATCTGATTAATTTTAGCTTTTGTTCATGCTTCAAGAACAAGGCAAAAACTCAGTAACTATGCCTTTGGAGGTAACACCCCCCAACAGCCCCTGGGGAAAGTTCTTTAAGCTATAGAACTTACCCATTATTTACTTATAGTATTTTTTATTGAAAATTATTCATATATGTTTCGTGTGATGGCGGGACGAATTTTCTGCGGGGGGATTTTCCACAAGGAGAATTTTCTATGAGGAAACAAGTTTCTAGGCGATTAGTTTTTTAACCTTTTCAATCATCAATCAATCAATTAATTTATTAATACTAAAAGAAAAACTATTACAAAGTAAATCGGTTACTAGGACCAAGAAGCTTTGCTTGTAATGGACCACAAATTTTAGTACTCACAACGGTAAAATTCTAGTTAATTGACTTCTTGCTATCTCAGAAAGGGTTTAGGTTAGGAAAATGAAACTTTCAGGGATGAATCTACAGACTAAAGTATGTCCTGGGAAGGTATTTTGAAGCAACTTCATCCACTCCTTCTCCCTCTATAGGGCCCTGGCCTTTGATGACCTTTAAAAATATGCGTGTTATGAAAGTGAAACCTTGCATAATAAATGTTCTGCTTAAATGAAGTACAACAAAATTGTTTTCAGCTTCATAACTTTGCTCAACTCCATTTTATAAGGTTTTAAAGATATGCAAATACACTTCCTAAATTTTGAAAAAAAAAACATATATATGGCTCAACTTTCTACTCAAAAAACAGGAATTGCATTTTCAGAACTAAAGGCAGAGAAAAAGCAACTAGTAACTGAAAATTAAGGTAAAATTTTGTTTTGTCAAAATTTCAATAGGTATAGATCTGTAATTTAGACAAATTTCAGGGCCCTCTAGAGGGAGAAGGAGTGGAGGTGGGTACTTCAAAATACCTTCCCAGGACATACTTTAGCCTGTAGACCCGTCCATGAAAATTTCATTTTACTAACCTAAACCCTTTCCAAGATAGCAAGAAGTCAATTAACTAGAATTTTACGCTCACAACTACTATTACTAGTATTTACAACTCACAGGAGCATCCAACCGCTTGACATTAACACGACACCCCTTGCTCCTCCTCCACCCCATCTATTCATAGCTTCCTGCTTTACTCTCTGTCAGTAAGTACTAAATGTCTTTAAATCCTTTTTTACGGCCTCTACCCATAATGTCGGTGATAACCTGATATTTCTTGTACCTTGATGGGTGGTCTAAAAGGACGACCTTAGGCAATCTGTCATCTTTCACCCACAAAACATGTCTTAGCCATTAGAATTTTCCCTCATTACAGCCTTAGAGGGTGGGACAGAACTCCATTCTTCGTATAGCATGTGTTTAATATACGGTTAGTCAAACGGATATCCAAACTAGGTAAATGAATATATCTAAATTAGTCTTTTTAATCAGTTTATATTATGTCAAATGGCTTGCTTTGTAGAAGTTTTCGAATCTCATCAAGAAAACAAAAGCTGTTAAGCTTACACATCGACATTTAAAAAAGAAAACTGGCAAGCCAAAGTCCTACCATTAACGCAGAAACTGGAAATCTTCTCCATGCATCATTCGAAAGACACGAGGGAATTAATCACTAAGTATCGTGATTCTGATAAGTCTTATGGCAGAGAACAGACATGATGTAAGACAAATACCTAACCAAATTAGAATTGGAGAAAGAAAATTAGAAAGATATTAAATGAAAATTAGAAAATTAGAAAGAAAAAAGATATATTTTGCCGAAGAAAAGGAACATGATTGTTCTATAGGTTGCTCTAATCCCAAAGAAGAGATAGAAAAAAAAGATACAATCTAAAATTCAGTTCAGCACTCCCGTATTATATGGTACGCACTCGATGTTGTAGATCTACACATACAACAATAACTAGTTTTGACCGGCAGTTTAGCTTAGGCTCAGTTGAAATCTACGGTGAAGGTATATTTTTTATTAAATATAAGAATTATAGAGATGGTATTTGGATTGGGTTGAGTTAGTTTGGAATGGGTTAGGTCCGTAATTAATATAAAAATTTCTGGTTAAACCCCCTCCCCCACTTTAATTCTTTGTTGCGGTTTTAATAGTTTTGCTACTTAAGTATTATATTTAGTAACAAGTTCATTTCTCGAGTGTGTATCATTTAATACGGAAGTACCTTTAGTTCTCTTGGGTAATATATTACCGCTAGAGGACTATTTCCGTTTCTTTGGACATTTTCCTGTTCTTCATGGACGATTTTGTCTATTGGCTATCTAAAATCAAAATACATTACTTGCAAGAAACAGGTTTTGAGCTATAAGAATTCCAAAATATTAGAACACGAAGAATATCAAAGTAAAAAAAAATTGCCCCTTAAACCCATATTTGGTCTATGCGTGCATGAAAACCACGATTTTAATGGGTTTGTTTTCTATTCTTTTTGAAGTGTTGAGTTTTGGGGTAGTAATACACTTTTGTCAGTGTTGCCACGCTAAACTATAAATAAATGAGCAAAACTAATTTGCTAAAGAATCAACATTTTTCATCTGCCAAAATTCAAGGATTAACAGTCTGTTACCCAAGGACAACTGATCTTCATAAGAAAGCTGTCCCCTCTTAAGCTGTTTGATATTATAAGTCTCGGAGCCACCTTTTCGCTGATATTAACCAGCGTTTTTTTTTGCCCCTACCATTAAAAAAATTGCAAAACTGTATATGAAGGTCTTGATCGCGAAATATTGAATTTTTGAGCTTTAATAAAATTTCAAATGTATATAATAGTAAGTCGGTTAATGATAATATTTTAAACGTATATAATAGTAACTCGGTTTATAATAATATTTTAAATGTATATAATAGTAACTCGGTGTATAATAATATTTTAAATGTATATAATAGTAACTCGGTTTATAATAATATTTTAAATGTATATAATAGTAACTCGGTTTATAATAATATTTTAAATGTATATAATAGTAACTCGGTGTATAATAGTATTTTAAGTGTATACATGGTTTTGCAAGCTTTCTCTTTACCAGTTCAGAAAATCAGACATCATCTTCATTGAACTTGGTACATTCAGTTGCATAGAGAAAATTCAGGGGTGTTGTATCCCCCAATTGATGCAAATCTTGAAATTCCACTTATTTTCTTTTGTACTTATTGCAACATTGAAAATAAAAATTACAGTGAAATAAGATCTAGAACTACTTTGCTCTCAGCAATTATTATCATTATGTATCAAGTATTCAGTTTAATATATTAGTTCTTTCCAAGGACTGCTCAAGACACATATAACTTCAATAAAGCGTAAATGACCTAGTAGGCTTTAGACTTTTAAGGTTAGTTTAAGAAGCCGTAGCCGAACTCCCGTTTGTAATGCTTTTTGTTCGTAATAAGATTGGTTTGGATATCGAATTTAGGCTATACTCATTTTATGATTTTTTTTATTTATTTATTTTAGTAGCCTACCTGTTGTATATGCTTGTTTGCTATGTTTATTTACATAATTTCTTTTCGTTTTGGGTTTCATTTATTCTTTAGTAGTAATTTCTGGTCGTTTGAATTTGAATTATCCTAGTAATTTCCGCTTATCTTAAGTTTAATATGGCCCCTAATTTTCTTCGGAAAACTTCTATTTCAGAAATTTTTCTATTTAACGAATATTTGTTCGTTTTTTATTACTTGAGTATTATGTTTTTCAAGAATCCTAATTTTAACATCAAAATATCAAAAACGTAATAATTGTGTTTTTTTCAGCATTTAACATAAAGTTAATGCTGTTTTTTTCAGCATAAACTTAAAGTTTTTAAGTTTGACATACCCCTCAACATTCTTCAAAAATAGTCAATTTGAAGTATTAGTTGCAAGAAGTCACAATCACAATTGCAGGTTGTTGCAATCAGAAGTAGTCACATTCGCTGTCAGAGCCAGTATCATTACAGCTACAGTTGCCCTGAAAACTTCGAGTTAATACCCTTACCTCTTTCTAAGATATTTTAGATAAGCCTCTTTGATAACTTAGATAAAAGCAGTTTCGTTTGATTTAGATCAACATTCTTTATATTTTACCCTAATCTCCTTAGACTTTTTAGACACATCCAGGATCAAACATTCCCCCTTTCCTAATGATAAATTCTGCATGTAAAAATGGACAAATTACGTAATTTACATTCGTCAACCCAGGGTCTGTTGGGGCATGGCATCCCCGGAGCCTTAGCTATTAGATGTTGTGACTATTTCGAATAAAATGGCTTTTTAAGATCTCTATCAGCGTTAAGGAAAGAATTTAAAATGGTGAGAGGGGGATGGATGACTGCCCTTCGTTCCTTTTTTAACATGCCTTCAAAGTTTCAACTTAACTCCCTTAGCCGTTTCTTAGACATTACTATATTATCCTATTGTAACTCCTCCTGCGTATACTTTTTCTTCTAACTTTTTGAACATCCCCCTTGACATGTTCTAAGTTTTACCTCAGTATTCTTAGCCTATTGGTACACTCAGGATCCAACAATCCAACTCTCCCTAATAGCCAACCTTTTATATGAATAATGGGCAACTTATATAACTTACAGCACTTCCCCCAGAAGCTCTGGGGGTAAGTTATTCCAGAACGTCCAGTTATTTGACTTTATAGACTACTTTGAACAAGATGACTGGTCGAAACTTTGGGTCAGATATCTTTGGAGGTAGAGTGGCTAAAAAGGAAATTGGAACGGGTCTGGTTGCTCTCCGACCCCTTTTTAACATCTTACTCAACATGCTGTAAAAGTTTAAACTTAGTACCCTCGTCTTTTCTAGGGATATTGCAGATACACCTTTCTGGATAAACAAGACGTGGATAGTAACTTTAAATATAGTTTAACATACCCTTCATTCAATTCATCATTCAATTTTCACCTTAATATCCTTAGCCTTTTCGAACATTGCAAGAATAAAAAATTTCCCTTAATTCGTAATGATAAATCCTGCATGTAAAAAAACGGGAAATTCCATAATTTAGGATCATTACCTGGGGACTGTTTGGGCATTGAATCCCTGAAGGCATAGTTAGAAGGCATGAACGCAAAGACCTTTTGATTGTTTTGAACATAATCGCTTTTTCAGAATTTTGATCATTGATGAGAGGAGGGAATATCCAAAAAGAACAAGATAAACTGGTCACCTTCGATGGCTTTTCGTAATTCCCTGAAATTTTCAACTCAATAGCCTCAGCTGTTCCTTTGATATTTATAATACGCCCTTCTGACAACCGGCATGAAAAAAGAGTATTTTATTGTTTTGACATCACTCTCCAAAGCTATACGGGCTGATGTGAACCCCAGAGGCATAGTTTTTTGAGATTTCGATTATTTTGAATGAGATGCCGTCTTATAAAATCTTTGATCAAATATTTTTGGAGGGGTTGCAATTGAAAAGGCATGGGAGGGGGGCCACCTGCCCCCCTCCCATCCCAAGGCATGGGAGGGGGGCAGGTGGCCCCCAAGTACTTTTCAACGTCTTCCAATATGTTCTAAAAGTTTCAGCTCATTACACCCAGCCGCTCTTAAAATATTGCACATCCTTCTTTTTCATAAACAGGATTAACATAGTGCCTTTTGATTAAATATAAAATACCATCAACATTCACCATGGTTTTATCTTAATGCCCGTAGATTTTTTAGATGCACCCATAAGGAAATATTTTTTCTTTTCCTATAAAAAAAAATCCAGAATATAAATCCAATATGCAAATTGCATAATTTACATTCCTTACCTCTGAGATATTTTATTGAAGGGTGTGATTATAGTCCGGCTCGCACATTATTAATTCCTAGCAATTTTTGCTCGCTTCAAGGTTAACTTCTTACACGTGTCTGTTATGCATATTTGGAGGTGTCCACCCTATCTTCCTAGAGCTATAATTTATAATGAGTTCTACTATTTTATATCCGGAAATCGTCATTTCCGGGCCTTGATGGCCATAGGTTTTATTTTTTCTGCTCTTATAGTTTGATATTATTCATTTTGTATGTTAGAGATTTTTTAAGTACAAGAAGCGTAAATATGGTTAAATGAAAAATATTTCATGCAAAATTATTTTATTGTGAAATATATATCTAAAATTCTTTGTTATAATCTTTAATCAAAAACACGATGTTTAATTGGAAATTATTTTTAATCCAAAATTTATATATGTTTTTGGTGATTTCCAACAGCAGAACTATAAATTGCAATTGAAAATTAATTTTTGAAAAGCTGTTGTGCCTTGAAAGATGGTAACTGATATCAGGCTCCAGCTTGCAATCTAAATGCATTAAGCATATGGGTGTCAACTTGGTTACTTCAAAATTATAGTGAAGTTAAGATTATTCGATCAAGAAAATGCTTCCACTAGGTAAAACTTTTCGGACCAACTCAGTTTGGCGCTGGATTTTAAGATCTAGACAAGCAAAATTGTCAGAATGTTAACCCATATAAACTAATTTTCCTAAGCCTGCATAGTTCAAGCATCCACAAAATTGGGTCAGTTTTCTTTGCCTTTATGACATTGTATGGCTCATTTTTCATTGTCATTTTCCCTTAATTTGGAAAAATTGGCTCCAACTTTGACCCTGCAGGGTTTGGCGAAATTACGCCACTGAGTATGGACATTCGTTCACTCCAATCTGTTATTTTATAACGTTCTTATTCGTTTTATATTTGACTTGGATCGTTGGATGTAGAGAATCAAGTGTGAGAAATTGAACGTGTTCATACTAAAATTGGTCGATTGCTACGTTCAGGTGAGAAATTAATAACCATTATGATATGCGTGTACTGTATATATGCTCAATGACTTCAGTTTCAGTTTAATATAGGGAAATGATCAAGAAATAGATAAACCATGAGAATATCTTGATATTTCGGTGGAAAAATAGGTTAGATAGGGACGCCAATATAGGGAAATATAGGGAGAGGTATATATTAATAATTTTTTTTATACAGCGTAAGAAATTGAATATGCATTATGCTAAAGTTTGTTGATTGCTAAATTAAGGTGAGAGTTTAACAACAATTTTTGTATGCCTGTATTGTATATATGTACAATGACTTTATTTTAAGAAGTCATTTAGGAAAAAATTCAAGAAATAGAGGAATTGTGAGGTTACCTTGATATTTTGGAGTGAAAACAGCTTAGACAGTGACACCAATTAACAGAAATATATGAAGTGAGATACTGTAGTCCTTTTTTGGGGTCTGGAGACAACTGGAAAAGTGTTGTCGTAGACCACATTTAATGGGAATATGATAATAAAATATAATTACTACCCTTAAATCGCTTATTTTATGTTCTTTCCAAATATAGTCTTTTTATAGGCCTATGTCCTAGGGCTACATCTAGACGGTAAGGGAAGGGGTGCATTGCAAGGGAACTGATCATAACCCTTGGAAACAGTATAACTGAGGAATCTAATTGTACTATTATTCTTAGCATGATCTTTAGCACGTTTTAGATGGGGTTAACCAATACAAATTTACAAGGCAATATCTTTCTCCTACGAAAATATAGAAAACAGAATAAGAAAGTAAGATTTTTTAAGTTTAGGAGGAGCAAATTCCCCATTATTTTTGGTGCCACCGGGGCTGGAGCAAGATTAGAACGTGCCAGTTTCGGTTAATTTGTAAAAAAGATTTTTTTTCGGTATTTTGGGCGCCTATTTTCTTAGGGTAAGTAATAAGTTATAAAATGTCACGCTAAGCCCTCTAAGAGTTTACAATGGAATTTTCAAAGGAAGCACTTGAGGAATATACATTGAACGAGGATAAAAAGACGCATAGATTGGTTTTTTTACCCAATAAGATAATGCAAAAATTTTA
This sequence comes from Artemia franciscana, assembly GCF_032884065.1. Lineage (NCBI taxonomy): Eukaryota > Metazoa > Arthropoda > Branchiopoda > Anostraca > Artemiidae > Artemia > Artemia franciscana. The sequence continues at coordinate 7,872,466 of NC_088882.1, forward strand.
AAATTACCAAACTTGTTAGTATAATTCTAAAAATCTCTAAATTACCGGATGAATGGATTAGACCTGAAGCCTCTTCCATTGCAGGGGAACAAACTCTTGAAAATAATGGGAAAAGACAAGGATTATTTTCGATTTTAAAACTGAAGCTTCGAAAAAAGTGGCTTTCAAAGTCTTGGGAGTTTTTGAACTAAGGAGAAAGTCAGCCAAATATGAACAGGATTTAAAGACTTGACTATAATGAGCAATTGTTAGAACAAAGGTGAAATTAAATTATACAATGATGTAAAATGAAAAATTGGGACAAGTAATGGAGAGCGGCTCTCTTGAATGAAAAGCTTCAATAGAAAAAGTAGCACAATTTAATTTCCCAATTTACGCTAGTTCCAAAAATATTATTTGCTGCTCTGACAATAAACCCCCCTCTTCCTTCTTTGATCATTCGAAAGAATTTGCCCATCCGATTGCAAAGGGATTTAAAATATTTAAAAATTATTTAAACACATGAGTGTTGAAATAATTATCAGTCCAATGGAAGGAAGCATGATAATCTGTTTAATAAAATCATACTGCGTGATGTAAAGTATAAATGTTATTATTTTAGTTAAATTTTATACAACTAATACTAGCAGGTGTCTTTTTAACAAAAAAATTACCTTTTTTATATTTAAGTAAACAGAAGTACGACGAGGGAATTAAATAGTGACTAAGCTGTTTGAAAAATTTTGGGAGAAGGGAAGTTTTAAAAGAAGCACAAGGAGTAGATTCAAGCGAGAGGCTGTATATTAGCCAGAAAATTAGTTTGGCCTTAAAAACAGTCTTAGCCGTGAGCACGTCCTAGTATCTTTGCAAATATTATACTCAAAACCGCCTCATCTGAGGATCAACTTTTTCTTGCCGGCCATGATATTAGCAGAACTTTTGACTCTGGAATCCACCCACAACTTTTACTTTTTGAACATCGCCCTTGACATGTTCTAAGTTTTACCTCAGTATTCTTAGCCTATTGGTACACTCAGGATCCAACAATCCAACTCTCCCTAATAGCCAACCTTTTATATGAATAATGGGCAACTTATATAACTTACAGCACTTCCCCCAGAAGCTCTGGGGGTAAGTTATTCCAGAACGTCCAGTTATTTGACTTTATAGACTAGTTTGAACAAGATGACTGGTCGAAACTTTGGGTCAGATATCTTTGGAGGTAGAGTGGCTAAAAAGGAAATTGGAACGGGTCTGGTTGCTCTCCGACCCCTTTTTAACATCTTACTCAACATGCTGCAAAAGTTTAAACTTAGTACCCTCGTCTTTTCTAGGGATATTGCAGATACACCTTTCTGGATAAACAAGACGTGGATAGTAACTTTAAATATAGTTTAACATACCCTTCATTCAATTCATCATTCAATTTTCACCTTAATATCCTTAGCCTTTTCGAACATTGCAAGAATAAAAATTTCCCTTAATTCGTAATGATAAATCCTGCATGTAAAAAAACGGGAAATTCCATAATTTAGGATCTTTACCTGGGGACTGTTTGGGCATTGAATCCCTGAAGGCATAGTTAGAAGGCATGAACGCATAGACCTTTTGATTGTTTTGAACATAATCGCTTTTTCAAAATTTTGATCATTGATGAGAGGAGGGAATATCTAAAAAGAACAAGATGGGCTGGTCACCTTCGATGGCTTTTCGTAATTCCCTGAAATTTTCAACTCAATAGCCTCAGCTGTTCCTTTGATATTTATAATACGCCCTTCTGACAACCGGCATGAAAAAAGAGTATTTTATTGTTTTGACATCACTCTCCAAAGCTATACGGGCTGATGTGAACCCCAGAGGCATAGTTTTTTGAGATTTCGATTATTTTGAATGAGATGCCGTCTTATAAAATCTTTGATCAAATATTTTTGGAGGGTTTGCAATTGAAAAGGCATGGGAGGGGGGCCACCTGCCCCCCTCCCATCCCAAGGCATGGGAGGGGGGCAGGTGGCCCTCAATCACTTTTCAACGTCTCCCAATATGTTCTAAAAGTTTCAGCTCATTACACCCACATCATTTGATTAAATATAAAATACCATCAACATTCACCATGGTTTTATCTTAATGCCCGTAGATTTTTTAGATGCACCCATAAGCAAATATTTTTTCTTTTCCTATAAAAAAAATCCAGAATATAAATCCAATATGCAAATTGCATAATTTACATTCCTTACCTCTGAGATATTTTATTGAAGGGTGTGATTATAGTTCGGCTCGCACATTATTAATTCCTAGCAATTTTTGCTCGTTTCAAGGTTAACTTCTTACACGTGTCTGTTATGCATATTTGGAGGGGTCCACCCTATCTTCCTAGAGCTATAATTTATAATGAGTTCTACTATTTTATATCCGGAAATCGTCATTTCCGGGCCTTGATGGCCATAGGTTTTATATTTTCTGCTCTTATAGTTTGATATTATTCATTCTGTATGTTAGAGATTTTTTAAGTACAAGAAGCGTAAATATGGTTAAACGAAAAATATTTCATGCGAAGTTATTTTATTGTGAAATATATATCTTAAATTCTTCGTTATAATCTTTAATCAAAAACACGATGTTTAATTGGAAATTATTTTTAATCCAAAATTTATATATGTTTTTGGTGATTTCCACCAGTAGACTTGTAAATTGCAGTTGAAAATTAATTTTTGAAAAGCTGCTGTGCCTTGAAAGATGGTAACTCTGACATCAGGCTCCAGCTCGCAATCTTATTGCAGTACTCATTTGGGTGTCAACTCGGTTGTTTTAAAATTAAAGTGAAGTTAAGATTATTCGATTAAGAAAATCTAAATAATTAGTTACTAATTAAGTAAGGAGCGACATTAAAACTTAAAACGCACAGAAATTACTTCGTATATGAAAGAGGCTGCTTCCTCATCAACGCCCCGCTCTTTACGCTAAAGTTTGACTCTTTCTCTCAATTCTTCTTTTTAAAACAGTAAAAAACTTTAGCGTAAAGAGCGGGGCGTTGATGAGGAAGCAGCCTCTTTCATATACGAAGTAATTTCTGTGTGTTTTAAGTTTTAATGTCGCTGCTTACTTTCAGTCAAAAAAACTCGTTTTTTTATTTAATTTCTGAACGTTTTTGAATCAATGCATGTTTTGATTTTGGCTCTCCGCAGAGGAGTAATCAAAACGAAATTTGCATATTTTTTTTTTTTTGGGCTAAATGGCTTTCTCATAATTTTGATCGAATGATTTTGAGAAAAAAAGAGCGGGGGCGAAGCCTAGTTGCCCTCCGATTGTTTGGTTAATTAAAAAGGCAACTAGAACTTTTAATTTTTTACGAATCTTTTTATTGGTAAAAGATTTACGTAACTTATAAATTAGCTTACGTAAAGAACTTTTGTATTCTCATGTTTTTATTACATATATGAGGGGATTCGCCCCATCGTCAGTACCTCGCTCTTTACACTAAAGCTTAAATTTTATCCCAATTCATTAAGAATGACCCCTGAATCACAAAAGCCGTAGAATAAATAGTTGAAATTACTAAAAATACTTTAGCGTAAAGAGCTAGGTATCATAAGGAGGTGAGCCCCTTATATGGGTAATAATTTCTGTTTGTTTTAAGTTTTATTGCTGTTCCTTACTTCCAGCTGAAAAAGCTTTTTCACATTTATTTTTTAATTTTTTTTTTAAATAATGCTAGTAAATCCTGCTCTCCCTTCATGGAAGTTTTTCTTCTCCCATGACAAATTCTCGATGGAAAGTTCCCCCAGCATATCCCCCTCTTCTCAACCCCTCCCCCCAACCAAAAAAATCCTCCTGAAAACGCCTGTATACTTCCCAATAACCATTACTATATGTAAGCACAGGTCAAAGTTTGTAACTTGTTGCCCCTCCCACGGGGACTGTGGGGGAGTAAGTCGTCCCCAAAGACATAGTTATAAGGTTTTTCGACTACGCTGAATAAAATGGCTATCTCAGAATTTTGATCCGTTGACTTTGGGAAAATAATTAGCGTGGGAGGGGGCCTAGGTGCCCTCCAGTTTTTTTGGTCACTTAAAAAGGGCACTAGAACTTTTCATTTCCGTTAGAATGAGCCCTCTTGCAACATTCTAGGACAACTGGGTCGATACGATCACCCCTGGGGAAAAAAACAAAACAAAAAAACAAAAAAACAAATAAACACGCATCCGTGATCTGCCTTCTGGCAAAAAATGCAAAATTCCACATTTTTGTAGATAGGAGCTCGAAACTTCTACAATAGGGTTCTCTGATACGCTGAATCTGATGGTGTGATTTTCGTTAAGATTCTATGACTTTTAGGGGGTGTTTCCCCCTATTTTCTAAAATAACGCAAATTTTCTCAGGCTCGTAACTTTTGATGGGTAAGACTAAACTTGATGAAACTTATATATTTAAAACCAGCATTAAAATGCGATTCTTTTGATATAGCTATTGGTATCAAAATTCCATTTTTTAGAGTTTTGGTTACTATTGAGCCGGGTCGCTCCTTACTACAGTTCGTTACCACGAACTGTTTGATGTCCGGTTTTGAGTTTCCAAATTATAATCTGGAAAAGAATACAAGGGGAGAGAGCGTTCCTGACTCAAAAACACTTTCGCATATACTAATGAAACTACTTTTTACTCGTGAATCAGAGAGAAATTGAAGCACATCCTTATAACCAGTAGTAAGGTGGCAATTCCGGGCACATAAATGCAAAGAATCAGCTTCCCCTGGTTTAACTGCGGGTATTGAACATAAGCACTATTTCTTAACTGTTGAAGTCTAACTTAGTTAATACACTGGTTAAGTTCTGTTGCTACTGGAGCCAACAAAACCTCTTCTAGACGAAAAGGTTGGCTCATTAAATAATCAAATATAGATGCAGAAACAGTAAATGAATACACGAACCAAACAAATCTCTATAAATGAAAAGAAAAAAGTAAAAAAAAAAAAAATGGAATACTGAGAATCAATAATTTTTGAGAACAATAATGAAAATACCAAAAATAGCGAAAAATACACGAACCAAACAAATCTCTCTAAATGAAAAGAAAAAAATAAGAAAAGAAAATACAGGACTGAGAATCGACAATTTTTGAAAATAATAATAAAAATAACAAAAATAAGGAAAAAGTCGTAATAAAAAGAGCAAAAAAAGAAAAAAGCAATATAAGACAAAGAAAAAACTGCAAAAGCAACTGTTTCAAATGCATCCACCAAGGGATCTTGTCTGCCGCATAGACGGTTTACTTGGCGACTCATTAGTATGTTGTCGCAGTCAGTCAATAAGTGTTTGACACCGAAGTGATCCCTTGCGGCATTTAGTAAATCACCAATTCGCTTTGCAAGGACTTCCGATACAAAGATGCTTGAACCAGCTAGCTTAGACTTCTGTGAGAAAACTTTTCGAGCAAATTCTTTGCTAGCAAATCGCCACTTTGTCACTTTGTCACCCGCAGCATGAGACCCACTAATTATAAACTGGAAAAAACTTGATAATTCACCAGAAGACATAGACTGGCTGTTGTTTCAGACTGTTGAAAGCAAGACTGCCCGAGATATTTTCTTGATTCATATCGTCAAGCTTGACTTCCATTTTTTCGTTCGATTCTTCCAATTAAGTGTTTGCATTCTACACTCTTTCAGCTGTCGTTCAATTGGTCAAATATTGGATTGAACTCCAGTGACACAGAATTGTACACCTATTAATCATAGTCTCAGGAGAGTCTTTAAGACCAGATTGCGCTCTCGCGCCACACTTTGCAGAAACCTGACGAGATCCCTCTGAAACTATAAATTCTCCTGTTTTCTCTAACTCCTGTTCTGTGCAAATTTTGCGCAAATAAGGCAAACTGTAAATCGGCTAATGCAACAGCTTCATCGGATACTTTAATTGAGAAAATGCTTTTGAAATCGACCTGTAAATCTCGAAAGAACGCTCAAGTTCATAGAATGCGAGTTTAACATTCTTTACTGTTTTGGTAGCAGCTTCTTGAACATTGTTTTTAAACGATACTAGATTACTCTCAGAAACAATTTGCTCGTTATTATCCACGTAGCAGCAGATCAAATAGTTTTCTCACTTTCAATCATATTTCAGAATTTTTAGAATTCGCAGAGGCCACAGTTGATACCTTACAAATTTTTACAAATCCTCGTCCATCCCACCTATTCATTGTTTTCCTCTTTACCCTCTGCCAGTAAGTAGTAAATGCCTTTAAATCCTTTTTTTCGACCTCTACCCATACCGCCGGGGATAGCCTGATTTTCTTGTCCCTGGTTGGATGGTCTGAAAGGAGAACCTTAGGCACTCTGTCATCTTTTACCCACAGAATGTGTTCTAGCCATCAGAATTTTCCCTCATTACAGCCCTAGAGGGTGGGACCGAACTAAATTCTTCGTAGAGCATGCTGTTTGATATACGGTTAGTCAAACGGATATCCAAATTAGGTAAATAATTATATCGACATTAGTCTTTTTTAATCGGTTTATATTATATTAGATAAAAAACAAGTTTTCTTTAACTGAAAGTAAGGAGCGACATTAAAACTTAAAACGAACAGAAATTACCCCGTATATGAAAGGGGCTGCTCCCTATTCAACGCCTTGCTCTTTGCCCTAAACTTTGACTCTTTCTCTCAACTCTACTTTTTAAAACAGTAAAAACTTTAGCGTAAAGAGCAGGGCGTTGAATAGGAGCAGCCCCTTTCATATACGGGGTAATTTCTGTTCGTTTTAAGTTTTAATGTCGCTCTTTACTTTCAGTTAAAAAAAACTTGTTTAGTTTATATATAATTTCTGAACGCTTTTTTAGATAATCCATGTATTGATTTCGGCTCTCCGCAGATGAATAATTAAAGCCAAGATTGCATATTTATTTATTTGGCTAAATGGCTTTCCCTTAGTTTTGATCGAATGATTTTGAGAAAAAAAGGGGGGAAGGAGGCCCAGTTGCCCTTACTGGGCTTCTGGTTTGGCTTAAACTTTACATTAAAGCTTAAATTTTGTCCTCTGAATCACAAAGGCTGTAGAATAAATAGTTGAAATTACTGAAAATCCTTTAGCGTAAAGAGTGAGGTATTAGGATGAGGTGAACCCCTTATATGCGTAATATTTTCTGTTCGTTTTAAGTTTTAATGCTACTCCTTACTTCCAGTTGAAAAAATCTTTTTTTTATTTATTTTCTCATTGTTTTTTTTAAATAATCCTAGAAAATGCTGCGACCCCTTTATGGAAATCTTCCCCCCATGACAAATTCCTCCATGGAAAATTTCCCCCACATAACCCCCTTTTCTCAACCCCCCGCCCTCCCAACCAAAAAATCCCCCCGAAAACGTCTCTACACTTCCCAATAACCATTACTATATGCAAACACTGGTCAAAATTTGCAACTTGCAGCCCCTCCCACAGGGACTGTGGGGGAGTAAGTCGTCACCAAAGACATAGTTATAAGGTTTTTCGACTAAGCTGAATAAAATGGTTATATAATGCTGATCTGATGCTAAGTATGCTGAATAAAATGGCAATCTATCTAAAATGGCTATCTAAATGGCTAGCTAATTTTCATCGGACGACTTTGGGGAAAAAATGAGCGTGGGAGGGGGCCTAGGTGCCCTCCAATTGCTTTGATCACTTAAAAAGGGCACTAGAACTTTTCTTTTCCGTTCCAATGAGCCCTCTTGCAAAATTCTAGGACCACTGGGTCGATACAATCACCCCTGGGAATAAGAAAAAAAAAACAAAAAACAAACAAACAAATAAACACACATCCGTGATTTGTCTTCTGGCAAAAAATAAAAAATTCCACATTTTTGTAAATAGGAGCTTGGAACTTGTACAGGAGGGTTCTCTAATACGCTGGATCTGATGATGTGATTTTCGTTAAGATTCTATGACTTTTAGGGGGTGTTTGCCCCTATTTTCTAAAATAGGGCTAATTTTCTCAGGCTCGTAACTTTTTATGGGTAAGACTAAACTTGATGACACTTACATATTTAAAATTAGCATTAAAATTCGATTCTTTTGATGTAATTATTGGTGTCAAAATTCTGTTTTTTAGAGTTTTGGTTACTATTGAGCCGGGTCGGTCCTTACTACAGTTCGTTACCACGAACCGTTTGATCAAATGCCATGTTTTGTAGAAGTTTCCGAATCTCATCAATAAAACGAAAAACTGTTAAGCTTACGAATCGACATTTAAAAAAGAAAACTGGCAAGCCAAAGTCCTACCATTAACATAGAAACTGGAAATCTACTCCATACATCATTACAAAGACACGAGGGAATTAATCACTAAGTTTCGTGATTCTGATAATTCACAGATACAATGAAAGATACAATGTAAGAACATTATTTTGGAAACAACTTACCAAATAAGATTTAGTGAAAGAAAATTAGAGGGATATTTTGCCGAAGAAGAGGAACATGATTTTTTTATAGGTTACTCTAAACCCAAAGGAGAGATAAAAGAGAAAAGATGTAATTTAAAATGTAGTTCGGTACTTCCCTATTACATGGTACGCTCTCAAGAATGTGAATCAGAACATACAACAATAACCGATTTTGACCGGAAGCCTAGTATATACAGAAAATTACCTTAGGCTCAGTTGAAATCTACGTTATATATATATTTTACGTTCCGAGACCATACTGGCTATGTATGACGTATGAAAACAAGAAAGGAAATAATAAATGAAGAGAAAAAAATCAAATGGGTGAAAAAATGAGGATTTTATCAGCTAGTAGCAAAATATGAAGATGAAAATCAAGCAAATATTTCGACAAGGACCTCTGCCGAGTACTCAAAAATGTATTAAATGTATTACCTGGTATATGTTTGTTTGCTATGATTATTTACATAATTTCTGTTCGTTTTGGGTTTCATTTATCCTTTAGTAGTAATTTTTGGTCGTTTTGAGTTTTAAATTTCATAGTTATTTCTGCTTATCTTAAGTTTAATATGGCCCCTAACTTTTTTTGGAAACATCTATTTCAGATTTCAGAAAGTTTTCTTTTTGGTGAATTTATGTTCGTTTCTTATTACTAAGGCTTTAAGTCTTTCCACAATTCGAATTTCAACATCGAAGCATAAAAAACGCAAAAATGGTGGGGATTTTTCAACATTAAAGTTTTTAAGTTTGACATACCCCTCAACATTCATCAAAAGTAGTCAATTTATAATATTAGCAGTTCCAAGCAGTCGCAATCACAATTGCAAGTTGTCGCAATCAGAAGTAGTCAAAGTCGCTGTCAGAGCCAGCATCATTACATTCTTGATAAACAGATATCCTTCAACAATATCCGTAGCCTTTTCGAACATAGCTAGAATAAAAAATTTTCCCTGTTTTGTAATGATGAATCCTGCATGTAAAAAAAACGGCAAATTCTATAATTTAGAATCCTTACCCTGGGGACTGTGGGGGTATTGAATCTCTGAAGGCGTAGTTAGAAGGCATGAAGGCATAGACCTTTTGATTGTTTTGAACATAATCGCTTTTTCAAAATTTTTATCTTTATCATTGATGAGAAGAGGGAATATCTAAAAAGAACAAGATGGGCTGGTCACCTTCGATAGATCTCCAAAATCTTCTGAAATTTTCAACTCAATACCCTCAGCCGTTCCTTTGATATTTATAACACGCCCTTCTGACAATCGGCTTGAAAACAGTGTGTTTTATTGTGTTCGACATCACTCTCCAAAGCTACAGGGACTTATGTGATTCCAATAGGCATAATTATCTGATATTTTGAGTATTTTGAGTAAGATGTTGTTTTCAACATCTTTGATCAAATATTTTTGGAGGGATTGTAATTAAAAAGGCACAGGGGAGGGCAAGTGGCCCCCAATCACTTTTTAAAGCCTCTCAATATGTCCTAAAAGTTTCAGCTCATTACACCCAGCTGCTCTTAAAATATTGCAGACCCATCTTTTCATAAGCTGGATAGTGCCTTTGGATTTAATCTAAAATACCCTCAACATTCTCCAAGGCGTTACCTTAATACCCGTATCCTTTTTCGATATACCCATAAGTAACCTTTTTCCTAATAATATATCCAGCATGTAAATCAAATATGCAAACTTTACAATCCTTACTTCTGAGATATTTTATTGAATGGCATGACTATTGTTTGGCTCCCACATTATATATTCATGGCAAGTTTTGCTAGTTTCAAGGTTAACTTCTTACTCGTGTTCGTAAGACATACCTGGAGGAGTCAACCCTATCTTCCTAGAGCTCTAATTTATAATAGGTTCTACTATTTTTTATCCAGAAATAGTCATTTCCGGGCCTTAATGGCCATAGCTCTTACATTTTCTGCTCTTATAGTTTGATAATATTCGTTTTGTATGTTAGACGTTTTTTAAGTACCGTAAGTGTTAATATGGTTAGATGAAAAATATTTTATACAAATTTTTTTATTGTGAAATATATATTCAACATTCATTGTTATCATCAATAATCCAAAAAAAACGATGTTAATAGAAAATTATTTTTATTTCAAAATGTATATATTATTCTTGTTTTACATTATTATGCAGATGACTTATAAAAGTATTAATTTTTGAAAAGCTGACGTACATTGAAAGATGGTGACTCTGACATCAGGCTTTCTGCCGTACTAATACAGAAATAAGTCGGGTTATAGACAATTCTTGAAGTTATTTTAACGTTAGGGTTATGATAAGGTTATTCTGTTAAGTAAATGTTTCCACTATGATAGAATTTTCTGATCAAATTAGTTTTCGTGCTGGGATTCCAGGAAATTCCTTGGATTTTCAACCTAGACAAACAAAATTGCCGGAATTTTAACCCTAGATAGGATGTCCACAGGCATTACGTTCGTAATTTTAGTTTTACTAAAGGTAATGTTTGATTTGCGCATCTGTAAACATCATGACTTTGAAAAATTGCATGAACAATTTATTTTTCGCCATGGAAAAATCCACTATATTCAGTCTAGAAAAATGTCAGCATGAAAAGTGGTGCATTTTTCTATGGGGCAAGGGGAAGACCTCCCCTCTCTGACCTGAACTTACGTTTCCCTCAAGCTAAAATTAGTTTCTTCAAACTAATTTCACTAAGCCTGCATAGTTCAAGCATCAACAGAAATGGGTCAGTTTTCTTTGCCTTTATGACATTATATTTCTCATTCCTCAGTTCTCATTGTCATTTTCCCTTAAGTTAGGAAAATTGGCGCCAAATTTGCCCCCCCCAGGGTTTGGCTAAATTACGCCACTTTTATGGACATTCGTTCGCTCCAATCTGTATTGGATAACATTTTCATTCGTTTTAGATTGGACTTGGATCGTCGGATGTAAAGAATCACCTTGAATTTTTCTTGAAAAAGGCTATAATTCGTTTTGTTTTTAAAGGTTTGGACCTTTCCACACTCAATTACGCTGACGACATCCTAAATTTAAGTAGAACTGTATGGTCTGAAGAGGAAAATTTTTCTGTGCTTAGTAGGGAATATGCCGTAATTGGTCTCAACTTTAATGCTTCGAAGAGCGAGGTCCTTGCTTTCGCCAAATCTGTTGATGATGTTAGATGTGTAACACCTGTTAATAAATTGAGAAAATGGAGAAAACTATGCTTAAATATGTTTTTCCTTAAATAGAATTGGCTGTTCCCCTTAAATCAGACCTCTCTAAAATGACTTGCAGCATTGCCCATCCAATTGCATTCGCTCTTGTGAGTTTTTTTCGCTCTTGGTGAGTTTTTTTGGTTCGCTCTTTGTGAGTTCGCTCTTGGTGAGTTTTTTTGGGTAGGTGGGAGGTGACACATCTAAAATCTCTCTTGCTAATAAAACAAAACCGAATATGTTTTCCTTTATTATTTTCAGAAAAATGTTGTTAATTAGACCTTCAAAAATCCAAAATCTGTCGAACAAGCCTTCTAGATATTCCTCTTTGAAAGTTATACGGAAAATCACTCACTTTAACTCAGTTCAAGAAAAATCAAAATTGAACTTGTTTTATGCTAAAATTGGTCGATTGCTACATTCAGGTGAGAATTTAATAACAATTTTGATATGCCTGTACTGTATATATTTACAATAACTTTAGTTTAAAAGGCAATTTTTAAAAATGTTAAAAAAACGGATAAATTATGAGAATAGCTTGATATTTCGGAGGAAAAACAGGTTAGTTAGGGACGCCAATAAATGGAAATATAGGGAGAGGTATATATTACTCATTTTTTTATTCAGCGTAAGAAATTGAATATGCATTATACTAAAGTATGTCGAATGTTAAGTTAAGGTGAGAATTTAGCAACAATTTTCATATGCCTGTACAGTATATATGTACAATGACATTATTTTAAGCGGTTATTTAGGAAAAAGTTCAAGAAATAGATGAATTGTGAGGTTACCTTGATATTTTGGAGTGAAAACAGCTTAGACAGTGCCACCAATTAACAGAAATATATGAAGTGAGATACTGTAGTCCTTTTTTGGGGTCTGGAGACAACTGGAAAAGTGTTGTCGTAGACCACATTTAATGGAAAACATGCTAATACAATATAAATACTACCCTTATCGCTTAGTTTATGTTCTTTCCAACTATAATCTTTTTATAGGCCTTTGTCCTAGGGCTAAATCTAGACGGTAAGGGAAGGGGTGCATTACAAGGGAACTGATCATAACCCTTGGAAACAGTATAACTGAGGAATCTAATTGTACTAGTATTCTTAGCATGTTCTTTAGCACGTTTTAGATGGGGTTAACCAATACAAATTTAAAAGGCAATATTTTTCTTCTACGAAAATATAGAAAACAGAATAAGAAAATGAGATTTTTGAAGTTTAGGAGGAGCAAGTGTCCCTCTATTTTTGGTGCCACCGGGGCTGGAGCCAGATTAGAACGTGCCAGTTTGGGTTAATTTGTAAAAAAAGGATTTTAGGGTAAGTAATAAGTTGTAAAATGTCACTTTAAGGCCTCTAAGAGTTTACAATGGAATTTTCAAAGGAAGCACTTGAACAATATACATTGAACGAGGATAAAAAGACGCATAGATTGGTTTTTTTTTACCCAACAATATAAGGCAAAAATTATAAAATTGCCAAACTTCTTAGTATAATTCTAAAAATCTCTAAACTGTCGAATGAATGGATTAGACCTGAAGCCCCTTCCAGTGCAGGGGAATAAACTCTTGAAAATAAAGGGAAAAGACAAGGATTATTTTCGATTTTAAAACTGTAGCTTCGAAAAAAGTGGTTTTCAAAGTCTTAGGAGTTTGTGAACTGAGGAGAAAGTCAGCCAAATATGAACAGGGTTTAAAGACTTGACTATAATGAGCAATTGTTAGAACAAAAATGAAATTAAATTATACAAAGATGTAAAAACAAAAATTGGGACAAGTAATGGAGAGCGGTTCTCTTGAATGAAAAGCTTCAATAGAAAAAGTAGCACAATTTAATTTCTCAATTTATGCTCGTTCCAAAATATTATTTGCTGCTCTGACAATGAGCCCCCCTCTTCCTTCTTTGATCCTCCGAAAGAATTTGCCCATCCGACTGCAAAGAGATTTAAGAAATTTAAAATTTATTTAAACACATAATTTTTTAAATAATTATCAGTCCAATGGAAGGAAGCATTAAAATATGTTTAATAAAATCATACTGCATGATGTAAAGTATAAATGTTATTATTTTAGTTAAATTTTATACAACTAATACTAGCAGGTGTCTTTTTAACAAAAAAAATACCTTTTTTTTATATTTAAGTAAACAGAAGTACGAAGAGGGAATTAATTAGCGACTAAGCTGTTTGAAAAAATTTGGGAGAAGGGAAGTTTCAAAAGCAGCGCAAAGAGTAGATTTAAGCAAGGGGCTGTATATTAGCCAGAAAATCGGTTTTGTTTTAAAAACGGTCTTAGACTTCTATGAGAAAACTCTTCGAGCAACTTCTTTGCTAGCAAATCGCCACTTTGTCACTTTGTCACCAGCAGCATGGGACCCACTAATTATAAACTGGAAAAAACTTGATAATTCTGTTTCAGACTGTTGAAAGCAAGACTGCCCAAGATATTTTTTGATTCATATCGTCAAGCTTGACTTCCATTTTTTCGTTCGATTCTTCAGATTAAGTGTTTGCATTCTACACTCTTTCAGCTCTCGTTCAATTGGTCAAATATTGGATTAAACTCCACTGACAGAATTGTGCAAGTCATTAATTAAGGTCTCAGCAGAGTCTTTAAGACCAGATTGCGCTCTCGTGTCACACTTTGCAGAAACCTGATAAGATCCATCTGAAACTGTAGATTCTCCTGTTTTCTCTAACTCCTGTTCTGTTCAAATTTTGTGCAAATAAGGCAAACTGTGAATCGGCTAATGCAACAGCTACATCGGATACTTTAAGTGCAGAAAATGTTTTTGAAATCGACTTGTAAATCTTGGGAGAACGCTCAAGTTCATCAAATGCGAGTTTAACATAATATAAATACTACCCTTAGATCGCTTATTTTATGTTCTTTCCAAATATAATCTTTTATAGGCCTATGTCCTAGGGCTACATCTAGACGGTAAGGGAAGGGGTGCATTGCGAGGGAACTGATCATAACCCTTGGAAACAGTATAACTGAGGAATCTAATTGGACTATTATTCTTAGCACGTTTTAGATGGGGTTAACCAATACAAATTTACAAGGCAATATTTTTATCCTACGAAAATATAGAAAACAGAATAAGAAAGTAAGATTTTTGAAGTTTAGGAGGAGCAAATACCCCTCTATTTTTAGTGCCATCGGGGCTGGAGCCAGATTAAAACGTGCCGGTTTGGGTGAATTTGCAAAAAATGATTTTAGGATAAGTAATAAGTTATAAAATGTCACTTTCAGCCCTTTAAGAGTTTACCATGGAATTTTCAAAGGAAGCACTTGAAGAATATACATTGAACGAGGATAAAAAGACGGATAGATTGATTTTTTTACCCAACAAGATAATGCAAAAATTATAAAATTACCAAACTTTTTAGTATAATTCTAAAAATCTCTAAATTGTCGGATGAATGGATTAGACCTGAAACCCCTTCCAGTAGAGGGGAACAAACTCTTGTTCTCTTATGAACAGTTGTGTAATAGCTACCCTTCGAAACATGTATCGGAGATTAAATGTAAAGGTTAAGTCACTTTCAGGTAAAAACTCTTATTTAATTGACAGGTTCATTCCTGTACATAAAGGTATTCGACAAGGTTTTATAGCCTCACCCCCAGTATTTAACAACAGTGGTATCTATTCCCAAAAGAAAGTTGAAATGATCTTTATTTTTACTGGCTTGGACCTATCGGTTTTGAATTATGCAGACGATATCATTAAGCCACTATGAAAGTGGCTGAATGACTTTTAACTCGTGTTGGAATATTCACAAGGGGGAATAGTATGAGCATCCATCGAACTAAAATAATCAAGATTCACTTCATTCATTGAAAGCAGATAAAAGTTGAAATCACCGATATAAATAAAATCTAAACATGTCCGAGAAACCGCACGTGCAGGTTCATTAAACCCACGTTCAAATTCTTCCCGACTAGCACTCGGTCGTTTTACGTAACACTGTTCAAAAGTTTCCTACTTCCCAAATTTAATTCCAGACTAAAACTTTCAAACTTACCCTCTATCCAAACATCAATATTATTTCTTAATCTAGCTTAAAATGCAAAATTGACATACCATAATCTAATTCAGATATTGAAAACAATCGAAATGCTTTCTCACTATAATGTATTTCAAGCACTAGACCTGCCAACAAGAGCAAAATTCTCCCTGGTTGATGTTATGCAGAGCTTGTATAAGAAGTAGATGACCTATTTACTTGATACTAAGACTTCAAAGAGGGTATATTTGCATAAATATTAACGAGGAAGCGCAATGGACCACTGTTTTTTCGTTTTTATATATTGAAAACGAGCTGGGATTAACTAAAGAAATTATCTGTTCGAAGTAAAGAGCAAATTTGAAACCTAAAACGAGCAACGGTTTAGAATTGCGCAATGAATTATAGTTTTAGCTCAATCAACCACGCAGAGAGTGCTCCTGACTCAAAAAACTTTCACATATAGCAATAAAAGTAATTTTTCCTTGAGAATCAGAAAGAGGTTGCAGCACATCCTCATAGCCAATAGTAAGGTGACAATTCCAGGCACATAAATGCAAAGAATCAGCTTCCCCGGGTTTAACTGCGGACTTTGAACGTTAGCACTATTTCTTAAATGTTGAAGTCTAACTTGGTTCATACACTGGTTAAGTTCTGTTGCTACTGGTGCCAACAAAACCTCTTCCAGACGAAAAGGTCGGCTCATTAAATAATCAAATATATTAAATGATAGTAAGAGTAAATGAATACACGAACCAAGCAAATCTCTCTAAATGAAAAGAAAAAAAGTAAGAAAAGAAAATGCAGGACGGAGAATCGATAGTTTTTGAGAATAATATTGAAAATAACAAAAATAACGAAAAAGTAGATAGAAAAAGGGTAATAAATAGAAATAAAAAGCAATACAAGAAAAAGAAAAAAAACGACAGAAACAACACAAATACTATGTCAAATGTATTCACCAAGGGTTCTTTTTTTCTGCGTAGACGGTTCACTTGGCAACTTCACTAGTACAGTGTCACTGTCAGTCCTAACGTGTTTGACACTGAACTGATCCCTTGTGACATTTAGCAAATCACGACGTCTCTTTGTAAGGGCTCCTGATACTAAGATGCCCAAAACAGCTAGTTTAAACTTGTGTGATAAAACTTATCGAGCAACCTCTTTGCTAGCAAACTGCACTAGTACTAGGGCAACTTTGTCACTAGTAGTATGAGACCCACTCATTACAAACTGGAAAAAACTGGATAATTCACCAGATGAAATACCATTAACATCAATCTATGTCGATAGGACATCGAGCAAAGTCGTTTTAAGGTTATTTCCTGGCTTTTGTTTCAGACCGTTGAAAGCAAAGCTGTCCGAGATGTTTTCCTGATTAATATCGTCATACTTGACTTTGATTTTTTCCATTCGATTCGCCAGATTAAGTGTTTGAACTCCACTGACACAGAATTGTACAACTCATTAATTATAGTCTCAGCAGAGTCTTTAAGACCAGATTGCGTTCTTGCGCCGCACTTTGCACAAACCTGACGAGATCCCTCTAGAACTATAGATTCTTTAGTTTCCTCTAACTCCTGTTCTGCAGCTGAAATTTGTGCAAATAAGGCAGACTCTGAATCGGGTAATGCAACAGCTACGTCGGTTACTTTAAGTGAAGAAAATGCTTTTGAAATCGAAATGTAAATTTCGGGAAAACGCTCAAGTTCATCAAACGGGAGTTTAACAAATTGTCGCAGTTTTAGAAATATCGTTTTCAAACGCTACAAGATTACTCTCTGAAACAATTTTCTTGTTATGATCCCCGTAGCAGAAGATCAAACAGTTTACTCAGTTTCTATCATTTTTTAAAATTTTTAGAGGTGGTACAGACCACAGTGGACATCTTGCAAATTTTGCCACTGCTAAATCAAATTGCTCATGTGACAGCAAGATCAACGTCAACAGGAGAAAAAACAAAAAATGAGACTTATTTAAAGTGGGCAAGCCCACGGATGACGCTGGCAATCGGATGGACCATTGAGGGCTGCAAAAAATTTTTCCACCGTTTTCTTACATCCAAAACAGTATAGCATCCAGTAATTAACAAAACAAACAAAGCCAGTCTCTTTCACATAATTTCACATTTTTTTTTACTTGGCACTATGCCAGACACAGGTAAATCAGTATTCGTGCAAGTAACGTAGTTAATGCAATTCAATTTTTACAGTTTCATAATAGTTTATCCTTATAACTTTAAAAAAATAATCTGATTAATTTTAGCTTTTGTTCATGCTTCAACAACAAGGCTGTTGAAGCATGTGAAGCTTCAACAACAATCAATCAATTTATTAATACTAAAAGAATAACTATTACAAAGTAAAGCGGTTACTAGGCCCAAGAAGCTTTGCTTGTAATGGACCACAAATTTTAGTACTCACAACTACTAGTACTAGTATTTAAAACTCACAGGAACATACAACCGCTTGACATTAACACGACACCCTATGCTCCTCCTCCATCCCATTTATTCATAGCTTCCTGCTTTACTCTCTGCCAGTAAGTACCAAATGTCTTTAAATCCTTTTTTACGGCCTCTACCCATAATATCGGTGATAACCTGATATTTCATGTATCTTGATGGGGGGTCTAAAAGGACAGCCTTAGGAACTCTGTCATCTTTCACCCACAAAACGTGTCCTAGCCATCAGAATTTTCCCTCATTACAGCCTTAGAGGGTGGGATAGAACCCTATTCTTCGTATAGCATGCTGTTTGATATACGCTAAGTCAAACGGATATCCAAACTAGGTAAATGAATATATCTAAATTAGTCTTTTTAATCAGTTTATATTATATCAAATGGCTTCCTTTGTAGAAGTTTCCGAATCTCATCAATAAAACAAAAAATGTTAAGCTTAGAAATCGACATTTAAAAAAGAAAACTGGCAAGCGAAAGTCATACTATTAACGCGAAAACTGGATATCTACTCCATGCATCATTAGAAAGACAGGAAGGAATTAATCACTAAGTTTCGTGATTCTGATAATTCTCATGGCAGTGAACAGACACAATGTAAGTACCTTACCAAATTAGATTTGGTGAAAGAAAATTAGAGGGATATTTTGCCGAAGAAGAGGAACATGATTGTTGTATAGGTTGCTCTAATCCCAAAAGAGAGATAGAAGAAAAAAAGATACAATTTAAAATTTAGATCAGTATTATATGGTACGCACTCGATGTTGTGAATCTACACATACAGCAATAACCGGTTTTTGACCTGCAGTATAGTTTAGGCTCAGTTGAAATCTACGGTGTAGGCATAATTTTTATTAAATATTTAAAATATAGAGATGGTATTTTGATTGGGTTGAGTTAGGTTTGGTAGTTAATATAATAAATTCTAGTTACCTTCCCCCCTCACTCTAATTCTTTTTTGTGGTTTTAATAATTTTGCTACTTCGGTATTGTATCAAACAGTTCGTGGTAACGAACTGTAGTAAGGAGCGACCCGGCTCAATAGTAACCAAAACTCTAAAAAATTAAATTTTGATATCATTAGCTACATCAAGAGAATCGCATTTTAATGCTGATTTAAATATATAAGTTTCATCAAGTTTAGTCTTACCCATCAAAAGTTACGAGCCTGAGAAAATTTGCCTTATTTAAGAAAATAGGGGGAAACACCCCCTAAAAGTCATAGAATCTTAACAAAAATCACACCCTCATATTCAGCGTATCAGAGAGCCCTACTGTAGAGGTTTCAAGCTCCTATCTACAAAAATGTGGAATTTTGTATTTTTTGCCAGAAGACAAATGACGGGTGCGTGTTTATTTGTTTGTTTGTATGTATTTTTCTTTTTTTTTCTTTTCCCCAGGGGTCATCGTATCGACCAAGTGGTCCTAGAATATCACAGGAGGGCTCATTCTAACGGAAATGAAAAGTTCTAGTGCCCTTTTTGAGTGACCAAAAAATTGGAGGGCATCTAGGCCCCCTCCCACGCTCATTTTTTTTTCCAAAGTCAACGGATCAAAATTTTGAGATAGCAATTTTGTTCACCATAGTCGAAAACCATAATAACTATGTATTTGGGGATGATTTACTCCCCCACAATCCCTGGGGGAGGGGCTGCAAGTTACAAACTTTGACCAGTGTTTACATATAGTAATGGTTTTTGGGAAGAGTACAGACGTTTTCAGGGGGATTTATTTTGTTTGGGGGGGTGGGGCTGAGGGGAGGGGGCTATGTTGGAGGATCTTTCCTTGGAGGAATGTGTCATGGAGGAAGAAAAATTCAAGGAAAAGGGCGCATGATTTTCTAGCATTACTATAAGAAAACAATGAAAAATAAACATGAAAACGTTTTTTCAAATGAAAGGAAGGAGTAGCATTGAAACTTAAAACGAACAGAGATTATTCCGCATATGAGGGGTTCTAAAAATACTTTAGCATAAAGAACGAGGTATTTAGGAGGAGATAAATACCTCGCTCTTTATGCTAAAGTATTTTTAGTAATTTCAACTGTTTATTCTACGGCCTTTCTGATTCAGGGGTCATTCTTAAAGAATTGGGAAAAAGGTTAAGATTTAGTGTAAAGAGCGAGGTATTAACGAGGATACAAACCCTTAAATAGAAAAAAACTAATTTTTTTAGCTGAAAGTAAGGAGCGACATTAAAACTTAAAACGAACAGAAATTACTCCGTATATAAAATGGGTTGTCCCCTCCACAATCCCTCGCTCTTTACGCTAAAGTTTGACTCTTTGCCACAATTCTACTTTTTAAAACAATTAAAAGCTTTAGCGTAAAGAGCGAGGGATTGCGGAGGGGACAACCCATTTTATATACGGAGTAATTCTATTTAATTTTGTAACAGGTCCATTTCTCGAGTTTGTAAAATTTAATACGGAAGTACCTTTAGTTATCTTGGATAATCAAGAAAAAAAACTAGTTTTTTTAACTGAAAGTAAGGAGCGACATCAAAACTTAAAATGAACAGAAATTACTACGTGTATGAAAGGGGCTGTTCCCTTCTCAACGCCCCGGTCTATACGCTAAAGTTTGACTCTTTCTCTCAATTCTACTTTATTAAACAGTAAAAACTTTAGCGTAAAGAGCGGGGCGTTGAGAGGGGAACAGCCCCTTTCATACATTCTAATGTCCCTCCTTACTTTCAGTTAAAAAAAAACTTTTTTTTAATTTAATATATTTAAAAACAGCATTAAAATGCGATTTTTTTTATGTAGCTATTGGTATCAAAATTCCATGTTTTTGAGTTTTGGTTACTATTGAGCCGGGTCGCTCCTTACTACAGTTCGTTACCACAAACTGTTTGAAAACAGTCGCTAGCAGTCACGAGGCATTTTTGAAAGAAAATTTCCTACTGTATACGCATTCAACTAATTAACGAGAAACAATGTATGGTATTTGGTTCATCTGGAATATCATGGCGCGTCGGAGGTGTGTTTCTGTCACGCTTTTTCTTAGAAAATGTCTGATCCACTTCCAAAAACATGATCCACTGATTATAAAATTTTTGTAACTCAGACTGCAGCGTCGCTTATCTTGCTCGACATTTTTTCTTGAAGAATCCACTTGTTTTCTGAAGAAAAAAAAAACAATTATTAAATGGAAAGGGATCTAAAGTTTATCGCTATTTGATACCATCCCTATTTACAGCTTAGTCGAAACTACATTGCCATTAACAATGGAAGACAGGTAAAATGAGTCCTTCAAACATTTCCACTTTTATAGCTGAGCCATTTCATACCAGGTATTTGGTACCACTATTCAATGCTATGCATGTGGAAGTGTCTACCTAGAGGGGCAACAAAACTGAAGCTCTATTCAACGGCTATGTTAAATTAAAGCAAATATTTCAATAATGCAAAAAAAATGGTGATTAAGCATACTAAGGAGCTAGTGACACTTTAATCACTTTTGCTTCACTTAGTGTCGTAAAATGGGCTACAACAAAGGGCTATGTCCTTGACTCTATCTTTGCTTCTTAGATAAAGCTTATATCCAGGACATGTAGTAGTAACACTTTCCAATAAAATTCAGAGTTACGCTAGACTACAATGTCAATTATGTGTTACGTTAATTTTCTCGTGTTCAGCAATTTTCGACTCCCAAGCCTACTATTCGTGATTGACCAATCAGGGTTAAGATGTAAGGTATGATTTTTGAATGTGAGATAAGATTCAAGCTTGGAACATCATATTTTTTGGATCTGTATGATGAATCGCGGTAAAATTAGAAAGAAATAGTATTCTTAAGCAATAATTGGGAGCAAATTAATGGTATTCACGCTAATTTTAATGTGATCATAATGTTTTCTTAGCTTTTTTTCTGTAATCTGTAACATTTATGATAGTTGATTGATCAGAGAAAAGATTAAAGGTTTATTTTTTTAAATAAACATTGGAATAACGGTTCACGTTATTCAAAGAGAGAGCCCTCCCCCTTCAGAAAAAAAACGAATTGTCTTGAATTTATGAGCATTTCTTACTCAAATTATTAATTTTCAACTATCTCTTCTTCCCCTTCCCCCATAAAAAGAATCATCTGAAGAGCTTGGAACAACGAATCTGACGAAAAAACCGAGACCTATTATTACAATGAAGCAAATGTTTGGAACAAATTTGTTTTGACGTAGCTCTTGAAACCTATTTTTGCCATTTGATTTTCAGCTTTTGCATTATATAAGTGCGACAAGGTTAAACGTGCGACGCTATTGTGCTACTCGGGCATTAGTCACTCCTATCTTTGCTTATGATTTAATAGGATTATTTTTAATTTTACCCCCCAGGATGTCTATCTTCATCCTAAAAGATGGATATGACATTGATGTCAAAACAAGTTGATCTTTCTGATTGTGGACTCACATATGTCAATGTTATCTTGTGGGGAAAATGATTTTTGGTGCGGGGGAAGGTTACAGTGAATCATTAGTTTTCTGAAGACGTTCGATTTACTTGGATCCACTTTCGTGTCAGATTATCTATCATTTTTTGGTTGGACATGCTGAGTTTTAGTGTCTACTCAACACTTCACTCTATCATACTTTTGAAGTCTGTTTTCCTTATAAATTAATGCACACAGCTGTAATTTTTTGAGGGAAAGGGGCTGCTTTTTAGATAGAAGTATTTTTGTAAAATATGCAGGATTAATCTTAGAATATTTTTTTTTAATTTTTAAATTATATTAAATCAAATAATTAAATAAATTAAACTAAATTATTGATCAAATTAAATCTAAGTAATTAATTTAAATCTGCCATTAAAAAAATTTTTGATCAGAAGTTTAGCTAAGAATCCGACTCCGGAAAAACGCCAACTCTGTGATTTGGCAAATCTTGGTAACTATCAAACACGAAGCAGTGGCGAACTGTATGTAAGGAGCGACGTGGTTCAATAATAACTGGAACTCTTAACAACCGCATTTTGAAATCAATTGGTATATCAAAAGAATCAGCTTATTATGCTGATTCCAAATATAGCTGACTGATACCCAACAATAACTACGAGCCTCAGTAAATTTGTCTGATTTTCAAACAGGGGGAAACAACCGCTAAAAATTCAAGGAATATTTGTGAAAATCACACCATCATATTCAGCAAGATGGTGAATCATGCTGAAATATAGAAGTTATGAATCCTGTTATAGAAGTTTCAAGGTTCCATCTACAGAAATGGTGAATTTTGTATTTTTGTTGCTAGATGAAACATCACGGATGCATGTTTATTTATTTGTTTATTTTTCCCCGGGGTGATCGTATCGAACATAGTCTTAGAATATCGAGAAAGGGCTCATTTGAACGTAAATGAGAAGTTGTAGTGCCTTTTTAAGTGACCAAAAGATTGGAGGGCAAGTAGTTCCCCTTGCACCCCTCTTTTTTCCAACAAAGTCATCGATCAAAATTTTCAGGTAATTGTTTCGTTCAACATAGTTGAAAGGTCCAGCAATTTAGACCTGCCAGCAACAAAGGTCCATGCATTTGGCGATAATATAAACCCCTACAACCCCTGGGGCACGGCCTGTAAGTCATGAAATGTTTCCATGGGTTACGTATAGTATATTTTATTGGGAGGTAAACAGGTATTTTTAGAGGAAGGGAGGAATTCTCTCTTATGGGGAATTTCTACAGGTAGAATTTTTCTTTGGGAGGGAAGTTTCCGGGGTTGAACTTTCCAGAGGAAACTTTTACACGGGGGAGGTTTTCAGAATTTCTAACCGAAATTCTATTTATTTGTCTTACCTTCTCTTTCCAACTCAATTTTAGACAAGGAGATGTTATTTGGAATTGACTGTTGGGAAAATTTTACCGGGTTGGAATTTGCAAGAGTTTTCTCTTCGATTTTTTGGGAGAGGGAATATTCCCACGGGAAAACCTCCATGGGGGAGTTTTCCATGGGTAAATTTTCCAGAGAGAATTTTCCGCGGGAGCAACTTTCTATTAGTTAGTGGCCGGGGAAGGGGTATTCGTGGAAAAGTTTTCCCACAGAGATGGGAATTTCCGGCATGTTTAAAAAAACTTAAGTCTTTTTCAGATGATAGTGTGCTAACAAAAAGTTTTCACCCAGAATTGTCCGTAAAAAATTTGCTGGGGAAATTTTCAGCTAAAATGGAATACTTCATCCGTAAAATGTTTCTTAGCCATCAACATTTTCAATCATTACAGCCCTAGAAAGTGGGACAGAACCAAATTCTTTGCACAGCTTGCTGTTTGATATACAGTCAGTTAAACCGATGTTCAAACTTTAGGTAGATGAATATATCTAAAATAGTTTTTTAATTGGTTTATACTATATCAAATGGCTAGTTTTATAGAAGTTTCAGAATCTCATCAATGAGACGAAAAACTGTTAAGCTTACATATCGACAAAAAAAGGAAAGCTAGCAGGCCAAAGTCCTACTATTAACGTAGGAACTGGAAATAAACTCAACCCATCATCCCTAAGTTACGTGATTAGGGTGTTTTTCTCTGGCAGTCAACAGACACAATATAAGACCATTAGATTGGAAAATACCTCACCAAAATTACGTTAACTAAAGGGAAATTAGAGAAACATTTTGCCGAAGAAGAGAAGCTTGATTGTTTTATTGGTTGCTTCTAATCCCAAAGCGAGGATAGACGAGAAAGAGATGCAATCTAAGATTTAGTTCCACAACGTAATAATAACGTAATAACGTAATAATAATATTCTATAACGTAATAACGTAATAATTTAGTGATAACGTAATAATACGTTATCACTGGAGGACCATTTGCTTTTCTTTGCTCGTTTCTTTATACGAATTTGTCTATTATACCAAATTTGTCTATTTGTCTATTATTTGTCTATTATACCTAAAATCAAAATACATTTTTTTCAAAAACAGGTTTTGAGCAATAAGAATTTCAAATTACGAAAGCACCAAGAATATCAAAGTAAAAATTATTTTTTGCCCCTTAAACCTATCTCAGGTTTATGCGTACACGGGAGAAGTGTTAGTAAAGAGGTTCTGGCGCTACACCCTTATTTGTGCAATAAAGATTGCATATACTAGACTGAAGTAATGACCTACATACATCACCATTGCCCAGATAGGTATCCGACCTTTTCGAGTGTATGGCCTACATATTCCTTTCAGGATATGATTAGCAAATATTCTGTCTTCACTGAATAAAACCAGTGCCCAGTTCTTATAATACTTAATATTCAAGTCATGACAATTATATGAATAAGCGTTTTGAAAACATTGCATAATATTGGGGTATGCATAAGGCTGAAATTAATAAAGTCGTATATATTTTAAGTAATGACACGTCAGCCCTTGATTATCCATGTCCCAACCTCCAAGGGGGCCCTCAATACCTTTCCCCCGACTTTTTGTCCCATTTCCCCAGAAAAAACGAAAAAATTGAAAAATAAACAAAAAATAAGAATAAATTTGAGAATAAAAAAATAACGAAAAAAAAACAAAATTAAAAATGAAAAAAAACGAAAAATAAAAAAAAACATAAAAATGAAAAAAATAACAAGCAATAAGAAAAAGATAAATGAAAAAAATGGAAAGTATAAATTAGTGTTGTGGTAAGTATTAAATCAAAACTAATGAATTCGTATATATTTTAAGCGATGACACCACAGATCTATGAGGGAAATGATAAAATAAAGCCTTTTGAAAAATATTGCTTAGTATTGAGGTATACGTAAAATAGAGATTAATAAAGTCATATATATTTTAAGTGATGATACGACAGCCCTATGAGGGAAATGATATAACAAAGCCTTTTGAAAAGTATTACTTATATTAGGGTATGTATATAATCGAAATGAATAAAGTAATATATATTTTAAGTGGTCATATGATAGCCCTAAGAGGGAAATGATATAATAAAGCCTATTGAAAAATATTGATTAGTATTCGGCGTATTTATTGTATTGATACAATATCTAAGTATAAAAAACTAAAGTAAGTATCGGGCAGGAGCGGCGCGGAAGGCATCCCAAACACGGGTACACAAAAACAAAACACACAAAGAAGAAGATCAAATAATTTAATATTCAATAATCAATGGTAAATAATCAAACATTAGCAAACAATCTTTAATATTTGCTTTTTTAAATTTAGCTGAGAATTTTGGGATGGATAATTCTATCTTTCAGCTTATAATTGTTTTCAATGAAGGGTATTTCGTACTTAATCGAAAACCTTGACCTTTCAGAGCTTACAAAAGGAATTCGGTACATCCCAGACCCCCGGCAATCCGAATGAGGAAGTAAAATTAACAAAGATTTATCATAGAAATAATTATTTGAATTTTGAATTTAAAACGCCATATGAAAATATTTAACACTCGTATATGTTTTAAATCTAGCAAATTTAAGAACAACAATAACGCACTAGTTTCTGATATATTCTCAAGTTTTGAAGATCGATGTAAAAAAATTCCAAATATTCTGATTGCCCTATTTTGTAGTACCTGCAAGGGTTTAATGTGCTTCCAAATGGCATCAAGATAAACAATTGAACAGTAATTCAAGTAAGAAGCAATTAGAGAGTGTTAAATTATTTTTAATGTGGAAAATAGAGAAATATTCTTCACACGATACATCGACCCAATATTTTGAGCAAGTTTTTATCTTAAATAATCAATATGATTATGAAATGACAAAAGGGGTCATTTCACATTATGAAATGACCCTACAAATTTTTGATCACCAAAGTGAAGCTCCGAAACAAGATATCTCTCAAGTGTGGCGTTTCGAACGACCAAAAACAATAAATTTAGCTGTGTCATCTGCAAATAGAATTTCATGGCTAATATTCCCATGCAAACCTCGTGGAAGATCATTAATATGAATAAAAAATAAAAGTGGACTTAATACTAAGCCTAGGGAGACACGAATATTATAAAAACTTTTCAAGTTAGTCATTTTTCCAGCGACATCCACTAGGATTTTACGTCCGCACGTAAACGTCCGTGCGGACGTTTTACGTCCCTGATTTTACGTATGATTTAATAGTTTGTAATCCTTTCCCTCTTATTCCGGAATTTATCATTTTGTCATTTTGTCAAATGCTTTTTTTACACCATAGAAAACAGTAGCAACATGGAAATCATCATCTAAAGAATAATTTATTTCTAATAAAAGAGCTTTAACTGCGTGTTCTGTCGAACGATTTACCCTAAATACAAATTGATGTTTGTTAAAGATATTTATTTTATCCAAATAGATGGAAATCTTTTCTTTAAAAATCTTTTGAAACACTTTAGATATTGGCGATAAAATTGCAATTGGACGATAATTACTTACATCTGAATGATCGTCTTGTTTATGCCAAGGAATTACTCGGGCAATTTTCCATCTACTAGGAAATGTGCTTGAATCGATACTCAAATTGAAAAGATGGATAAGTGGTTTTAAAGTAGTTTTAAAGTTGTTTTTAAAGTAGTGGTTTTAAAAGTAGCTCCAACAATGCTCTTGAACAAGTTTGTTGATAATTCATCGTGTTCCATTGGATTACCGTTTTTTATATTTTTGATAATCTTTTAGAATTCTGAAAAACTAACAGGGGCCAGGAATACACCAGCAAAATAATCGCTAAACATATTAGCAATATCTTGCGGTCCTCCAACTTCTACACCATTTGTATTAGATAATACCTCAGGATGTGATAACTTTTATTTTTTCTAATTTTATCCTTAATTAAATTCCAAGTTTTCAAGGAGAATCAGAATTTTAAATTCGTTTTCATAATAAACTCTTTCATTTTCCCTAAGAATCCTTACTAGCAAATTCTTATAGTTTTTAAAACGTATTATATTTATTTCAGCGGGATTCTTCATTTTGACTTCGTATAAAGTATTTTTTCATTAATACACCTGGATGCATTTACCTATGGTTTTCTTAGTGTATGCCTTTTTCCTTTTGGATTTCTATACGGCAAAATTGATCAAGCTTTCAGTCAACATATTATAACGGTAATCTAAAGATTGACTGGGATCCTATTTTATCAATTTCATCAATTACCGAACTCTACCCAACGTCACCAAGTTTTTCTATTAATTTCAATTAATTTTATTAATTAATTAGTTTTATTAATTTCTGTTAATTTTTCCCCAAAGTCTCCTCGCTCTGTTGGCTTTTTGTATTATACGGGAAATATAGCGAAAAATCAGGCATAAGTATTCAGTGATCAGATGAATCATCAGGAATGACATATGTACTAACAGCACTGTCAGGGGAAAAAATATCGTCAATTAAGTCAAAGAAAATATCGTCAATTAATAATAATCGTCAAAGAATATCGTCAATAAATATCGTCAAGTATAAGAAAATATCGTCAATTAAGGAAATTGAAGTATCCGTTATCATGGATGGTAAAAACCATACAGGATATAATCCATGAGATAGCGGGCATTCTAAAAACTTCGAAGTGTTACTATCCAGTCTATTCTGATTAGCAGAAACAAGGTTCATTAAGTCAATATTAAAATCTCACATAACTAGATAAAAAGCATTAAGACTAGCTAATCAAAGAATTTTCACATTATTTGGAATAAAACATTCAACAACATAGAATTCAAATAGCATTTCAATATTCATTGGCAAAAAACTTAGCCCTGCAAGGGCTGGTATGCAACTTTTAATTAAAACACAAAGACCACCTTTCTTTTGCATACTCCTCCCAACATGGAGCAATTGATAACCACCAACATGAATACTTTCAATAGGAAACTCGTCTAAAAAAGTTTCGCATAAACCTAATATGTCTGTATCGGATGTCCATAGAAAAGTGTCAATTGTATCCCATGCAGTCCTCCAGCAAAGGTAATTCCAAAACGATATTCTCCTTGTTCTAGAGTTTTTTTTTTACCAATCCATTCAAAAATATATATTGATTTATAGGTATATCTAATATGCTGTTATTATCTTCATTATCACTAGCTACAATATTTTGGGAAACTGAATGAAACAAAACGGAATATCGCTCAAATTCTTTTAACCTTGATAATGGAATCCCCATCATTACCTCTACCCAATATAAAATATAACCACCATGTCCAGAATAACCACACCACAACCCACGTGCATCATTGAAAAAAAAATGAAGCTCATTGAATGTGTTATATTTTAGTTTATTATGTAAATAAAAGTCAAAAGTCAAAATGCTGCTTAACAATTACTCTTTAACTTTGCTAAACCCATTATTTTCTATTTCACCAAATTGGAGCTAAAGGCAATTTCCTGAATTTTTTCGCCCATATTATAGCATAGCTGTCTTAAAAAAGTTTTATGGTGTTTGGCGAAGTGATTCAAGTACATTGAAAGTGTTTATCTAGTCTTCAAAATAAATTGTTCCCGGTAAATATCTTACTTACCAGAAGTCAAACTAGAGGTTGTTTACTGAATTTCATGAAATAATTTTTTTCCGGCTTCGGAGTGGAAGTTCAAAAAGTGGTAGAGTACAATTTTAAAAGATCCTGATTGCTAAATTTTTTCAACGCTAATTGTCAAAAAATGGAATTTGTTTGTTAATTGTTCTTAACAAACAATTTTTGGTATTTAACTGATTTAACCAGTCTTCAAATTAAGATTAACATAATTTTAACATAAAATCTAAAGCATCCTAACAATGCCCACATTGCCCACATTGCTAACAATGCCCACATTGGAAAACAGGAGACATAAGACGTTGAGAAATCTAATATCTACTGATCTTAAAACCTGAGCAGATATAGATGATTTTCGTTCTACTGTGTCGATAGTATCTCACCCTTGGTCTACATTATTTATTTGATTGTCTGTTGGTGTTGATTTGTATTTATTTATAGTTTTTTTCTTTATTACTCCATCTTAAGGGCGTTTTGCCTTCTTTTTGTAGAAGATGGGTTGTAAATAAATTGAATTGAATAAGGAAAGTAATTGAACGAACCGGTTTAGTGTATACTTTAATGGAGTAATATGTAAATTTCAATTTGAAAAACAGCCGTATACAATGTCATTTGAACTCCCACAACCAAGCTACAGGATTCGGTTTTAGGCAACCTAAAAAAGGGTTTCGACTTTATGTATAGTTTCTAGATAGTTTCAACATTTGTGCTTCACCTTTTGAATTTTAGTTGAAGATACAATGAATTGTAAAAAAAGTAATTAAAATAATAGAAACATACCAGTGTAACTATTAAATTGAATGACTTTTAGGTTATATAAAGGAAGTAAAATTATGAGTAATTAGGTTGCCCTGTCAGACTTGTGGAAAAACAAAAGGCTAAAAATGCACTTGTTATATCTAGTCTTATGCTCAATCACCTGGCAAATAACTAGAATCAACTTATATACCTCTTCGTCATTTATTGATTCCCGGGGTGAGAGGCTCTAAAGGACTCGGAGATTTTTCCTTTAGAAAGTTGTAACAGTATTTTCCTAATTCTAAATAATTTAATCTGCCAGGGTAATGAAGGCGTAAATTATTAATAACGCAATTATATAACTATATTGTAAAAGTATTTTAACTGTAAAATTGTAAACACTTGTGATGTTTTTATAATTTCTTTGAATTGTTAATTTTCTAAATATTTAGAGTATATAATTCAGGATTATAATTTAACTATTAACAAAGTAATTAACAATCAATTTTAGACTTTCATGGATCTGTAGGAGTCAAGCCAATTGTTTAGCTTATCACCACAACTCTTATCATTTTTTAAAGTAAAACTACTTATTTATTTACCCCTACGACATTTATTTACCCCTTCTATCGACAAGTTGTTGTTCCTTTTTCAACAGGGCTGATTTTCTCCTTAATAACATAATTTGGGGATAGGCTTTTCAAAATTATCTTACAGCTCAAAGCAAATGCTGAACTTTTGTCATACTTCTGTGTTTCAAACTTCAAAATAAAGTAAATAATGACTGGTTATCACTTGTAGATTTTATTTCCAAATATAAAAATATTTTAATAAAGATTTTTTATTTATTTAGTATCTAGAGGCTGGGTAGGCTGGTACTTTGTAAGAAGGCTTTGGGTATGAAGGTGCTGGGTATGCTGGGGCTTTGTACGTTGGTGCTGCGTAGGATGGCTTGTATGCTGGTTCTGGATAAGAGGGTTTGTATGCTGGCTTGTAGTCATATTTAGCTTCTCCAGAATACTGAACATCAGCAACATACCCTGTGTAATCATCAGCGGTGTAGCTCACAGTCTGGACACGGCCATCTGGAAGAAGAGTCTGGTAGCTGCCCTTGACGTATCCGTTTCCGTCGGAGCTTTCTTCGTGTTTGTAGTCATTGTAAGTGTAGTCATCCTTTACTGCCCATGCAAAGTTGTAAGGAGCTGGAGCATACTGTAAAAACAAGGAATGTTAGTCTGAGAGGAAGAACGTGAGTATGAGACCTCGATCTCGAGGTCTAAGCATTATTAAACCTCGCACATAATGTTCTATGCCAAGTGGTTACATTTTGTTAAGTGGGTTCTTTCACGCCCAAAAAGTCCTTTCAACCAAGCACGATTAAGCTTCTGCCACGCTATGTCTCATCCCACTACGTATGGTGTCCATCTAACAAACTTGGTACGTACTAATTGATTTATACCCTTTTTTTAAGGGAGAC
Source organism: Artemia franciscana (assembly GCF_032884065.1). NCBI lineage: Eukaryota > Metazoa > Arthropoda > Branchiopoda > Anostraca > Artemiidae > Artemia > Artemia franciscana. The sequence continues at coordinate 7,904,138 of NC_088882.1, forward strand.
TTAATAGACCTTAAAAGACCTGCTACTTATTTGATCCCATTATTTTATTTGACTTGGTACTTTTCATAAGCTTGCCCATGTATACGAAAGCCACCAATGGAAAAGCTATGCTCTTCACAGGGCCGTATCCGGGATTTTTTTAGGGGCGGGGATGCAAAACAACCAGGTGATTATTGAGGTTTCTTTAGTCAAAAGTTTTTTTTATGTTTTTTTAGAATTAGACAAAAATTTAGGGAGGATTGATGGTCCAAGCCAGGCATCCCCCTCGCTAGATACGGTTAAGTACATAGTGCTTTGTTTGGCTAAAATAAAAATAAAAAATAAATAAAATGAGATGTCACATATTTTTAAATAAAATTTTTAATTAAAGTTTTCCAAATTTTGAATTCAACCAAACAGAAAATTTTCTATCCAAACAGTATAAAAAATTAGATTTAAATAACTTTTTGCAAATTTGAGGTACATTTCTGATTTTGAAAAAATTGAGGGTGATATTCTCTATCCATCCCCTTGGCAGTTTCCCCAACAGTCATATCCCTGGTGGTTAGGATGTTGAAATAACAGAATGAGTGAGCGATGCATAAAGTTAAATCCACCTCACAATCAGATTTCCATAAACTTTCACATTTTTACAAATATTTTTTTTAAATTTTACGAAACACCAATTCTCAGTTTTTTGTAAGAATTTTCAATTCAATTTGGAACTTATATTTTTTCATTCAGATTTTGAATTTGATTTGAAGTTCCAAATAATAAAAAATCATTTTCATCATATTTCAAAGTTTTTCCACTTCAAAATTTTTAAGTTGTAGCAAAAATTGCAATTACAACAGTATTTCGGAAAACTAGAATGGAATTAATCTTGAAAATATAATTCATTTCACAATACTTACTTCTGCTTTGTATGATGGCTTGTACTCTGGCTTATACCCTGAATATGCAGGCTTTGGATATTGTGGGACAGCAGCGACGACAGCAATAACAGCAGCAAGAATGAAAGCCTGAAAAAGAGTGAACTGAGAATTAAAATACATGAAAAATATGGTTCACCATGACTTTTAATTATTTAGGCTTTTAATTATTTTCCTCGAAAAACACATTCATGAAATAATAAATAAAATGTGTAAACATACAAGTCATTCTGGGAAATAAAGTTCTGATTTCGGGAAATGAATTTTGGTTTCTACCCTCTCCCCCTCCATTCCTTATAAAAAAAATCAGGAGTATTTTATTTTATAGAGATGTTTCTTTTTAAAGCTATTTCCCAAGGTCCTCTGAAAACAAATCCTTAGATAAGCTTTTGCTTAGTATATTGTTGACATTTTGGTATCCTTGACAGTTTCATATTCAATATGACATTCCTTGGGTTTCATTATTACAGTGAATTTTCTAGTTGAAAATTTCAGCGTCTAATTCCTTCACGAGGATTTTATTTTCAATTTATAGCGATTTGGAAATGTCCTATGAGAACTCTGTAATTCGAAAAAGATTAATACAAATTATTTTCAGAAATAAATCAACTTAATCTAGTGTGACAGGAAAATTTAATACATAGCCCATCATGTGATTTTTCTTTTTCTTTGGTTACTTAGTAAAATAAAAAGAATATAAATTATATAACCTTCTGCACAAAGTAGCCAGGATTTTTAAAAGTGCCAAGGGTAGGCAAAAAATATAGAAAGTAATCGGAAACTATTGAGAAAATAGTAAAATTTAAATATTTTTGTAGAAGCTGTTGACCCATACGTCCCCTTTAATGCATGATTATTTTTACTCTCTAAAGCTACCCATTAGCAACATTTTGGTACCGTGATATAAAATAATTTTGATACCATAAATTTCTTCGAACTCGACTAGATTCAGGCCATATACTACAATCGAGAATTACTTCTGAAACATGTTGTTCTTCTGTTGGCTTAATGAATGCGTTGATTTGTGTTCTATGGTGATAAGCCCGCCATATACTGCATAATACAATTTATGAAATATAATCCTTTAAGGGTCAAGTCTACCCTCAAAGGTGGATAAATAACGCAAGATCCTGAAATTGTCATAGCTTATGAGACGGTATTAATACTATTAACAGTTATTTGCATTTTTTCCACCCTGCTCTATTCAGCTATTAATTCTTTACTTCATCCCATAAATATTTAGTTTTACGTTTGACCCCAGATGGTTGTCCAAAAACCACACATTTTGGTAGCCTGTTATTCTTCATTCGTAAAATGAACCCAGCCACTTTAATCCCTCTAGCCTATGGTCTACTGCAAATAGTATGGATAACTTACAAGAGAGGCAGGTGGCACCGAACAAAATGACTAACGAAGAGGGACATAGCGTTTGAAGTTTTTTTTGCATTTTTCGTTTTGATAGTAAAAAAAAAAAACTAGTTTAACTAGCAAAAGTAGCTTAGTAGTAACAGTGTTGCCACCCCCTCTGATTTATAACTATTTTTATTGCCAAAACTAAAAAATCACTAAATTTGCATATAAATCACTAGATTATTGAAGAAAATCACTAAATCAACCAGCAAATCACAAAAATCTAGTGATTTTGTCACCGGGTGGCAATCATGAGTAGTAAGAGTCTGTTCTTGGCTTAAGAGTCTTCTACTTCTGAGAAAAAACACAACTACGAAGTCTGAAAAAAAGTCAAGAAACGCCAAATGCTAGATGACGAAAGCAATTAATTTGTTGATGCTAGTAGTAGTTTCCGCTCTTACAGGTTACTCTTACTCTTTTATCTAGTGGCTGGACACTACTAGAAACACATTGTAGCATTAAGACACCTTTTGCCAACATTGTCATACACTCTCCTCTCCCCCATCCTGTTCACAGATTCAATCTTTGCTCCTTTCACTAAAATTTCTACTTCATTTAAATCTTCTGTTGAGACCTGTTCCCACATCCTTTAAGGACAGCCCACTTCTCCTTTAGCCCCAGCTAGGTGGCGAAAGAGCCCGATTTGTAGCAGTCTGTCATTCTTAAAAATTGACCTATTGGTAACCTATATTCCGTAAAAAGTTGCTGAGTGATTTTAAGCATTCTTTCACTATAGACCTTTCACTTATAACCTTGCTAAATATGCACCCAAGTGTAATTTGACACAATTAAAGAACCAACCCTGGGGGAGGGGGTACCGGCCGGAGTCTTATGAAATCCCAAAATTTCCTTAATTTTACAGCACTTCCTATTGGAATTATTAAATAATGGCTATATTCTATCATCACGACAAATTGCTACTTACGTGCCTGGCATAGTGTTAGACGACATTATCTTTTGGGGGGATCCAGGTTAGAACAAATGAAGAGTCAGTGCCAATACGCAAAGGATTTTGCTATGGCTGGAACTAACAAGTGGGTAATGATTGTGTTTAGACAGTAAATGCATAGTTGAAAAAAAAGCTTTTAGATAAACACCAAAGACAAGAAGAACAATAGGGAATTCTTTTCGCAAGACAGTTGGAAACAATTTACGCTATTTACGTCGCTATTTAAGCTTTTAGATATTTCGAGGCTGTCATTAGTTCAACTTGTCAACATATTTGGAGGAGGGGGGAGGATTTGGCAATCGATTTCACCTACTTGCAGTTCATTTTGACAAATATTGAATTGGCGAAGATTAATATTTCATAAAATCAGTTGATCTATTGGAAAATTACAGTAAAGTGGATAATATTCCATAAGAACAGGTTAAATCGAGACAAGATTGCGGTGCTCTCTGCCGCAGTTTATTCGAACTCATTTTCTTGTAACTTTCAAAACTATTGAGGAGGATGCCTAAATACATAATATATTTTCATGCATTGCATTTAAGTAAAAAGATGAAAATTTTCTACGATTCTAAAAATAAGGGCCCTGTAAGCCATGAAAAGGAACCAAAAATAAAGGCTTTTATTAGTGCTTAAATGTACAACTGATTTTGGAGGGATCTAAATTTTGTGAATTTATTAATATAACCATTACCAGGCACGTATAAAGAATTTTTTGGGGATGGGGGCAACAATAAAAAAACAATTTCTTTTTCATATTTTGATTAAGAGGCTCCTCATAAAAAATTTTAATTTTAGAGAGAACCAGGGCTAGAGCTCTTACTCCCCTGCGTGCTCCCCTAACCATTACTGTGATAGATTTACCTGTGATTTTTAGTATTTAACAATGCTGCCGCTGAAATACATTTAAATTTATTTTTCATCAGCAAAGTTTTACTTAATGATTAAAATAATTGGCTTTTTGACTTATTCAAAAGGCAAAAAATGATTGTTTGAGAAAGTTTTACTAGCGTGACAGCTCATACTTGATTCAAAAATGTAGTTTAGTTTTATTATAGTGCTACCCCTTTCACGTAATTGGTTTCTTAAGTCTTTTTGCTGAATTTCGCTATTCGGAGATAAAGCATCAAAAATCTATTGCATAAAAATTCATATGATGCCAAAAATATTCTTAAATATTTGAGATTTAGTTTCATAATTTGAATCGAAGAACCGTTTGCTAAACAAGAAAATCTTGTTTTCGGAGGATGTTCAAATAGTCCGTTTTTTTTTTGAAAAATTAAGTTACCGAATTATTATGTGAGTTCTGTGAGTGACTGAAGCATAGTGACTGCACTTCTTGGAAATGAAGACTTTAGTTACGCCACTTGTGCAGTCAGCTACAAAACTATAGCCAGAAAAGTGCGCTCGTTCCATTTGAGCACTGTCTTGAGGTGACTACTAGATGTAATTTTCACAAATTCTTTGTAATAAAGCCAAATAGTTTTCAGGAAGGGGGGGACTTCGCCTTTCCATGGTTTGAAAACTTTTGAAGTTCTTAGAACAAAATTGATTTTTAAGTATAGGGGGAGGGGTGTATAATTTATTGGATGATCTTGGAATTTCTTAACGATTCTAATGAAGTTTCAAGTTCAAATAAATAGTATAGAGTAATAATCAGTTGTAGAGACTGAGCAGTATTGCAGGGAGAGGGGGGGGGAGAGAAAATTCTGCTCCGAGTATCTGATATATTTATACTACGGCTAATACTACTAACAGCACCTTACCACAGCATACAGCCACGTGAGGCAAACTCTGCTACGCGTGCCCCACCTCTATCCCAATCTATTAAAGGCCTCCCTCTTTATACCCTCCCAGGAAGTTCCCATTTCTCTTAAATCTTTCTTTACGACTTCCTCCCACCCCAACCGTGGACGACCTGCTCCTCCCACCCCAACCGTGGACGACCTGCTTTCTGTTTAGCCCCAGACAGTTGGCCAGAAAGGACAATTTTAGGCAATCTGTCATACTTCATGCACAGAGCCTGCCCTAACCATTTCAACCTTTTTCTGATTATATCCCTAGAAGGCGGGATTTAACCACACTTTTAGTACGGCTCACAGTTTGAAATACGATCAGTCAGTCGGGTACCCAAAACAATCTATAGACGATTGAGTTTTCAATATTTATAATACTTTTTAAACTATTCCAGAGGGGCGCGGGGCCCCTCAGTTGAAGTCCCACCGTTTTCTTTAGTTATTTCACTAAAGGTATTAGGTTAAGATATGAATATCTAGCTTATTTACCTTCATTTTGTTGGTTGAAGTTTATCACTTAGAAAATAAGTATCAAGTTCGAAACTGATTACTTCTGTTATTTGAAAAAGAGTTTTAATAGTTATCTCGATGAAGAATGAGGGCGTGGCCCACTGCCAGGTTCAAGGTTATTGTCAATGCTGGTTATTGACTTGGCAAGTCATGCCCATTTCATGATTACTCTGCTGTTCTAGTTAATGAAGCCAGATTTTCTTCTACTCCCTTCCTAGTTTTCTGGTTAGTCATTTAATTCCTAGGTAGGTCATGGGTGATCTGGATTTTTTATTGGGCGGTGCCCCGTAATTTGTTTTGGGAGATGCATAGTTTCGCGTTCATTTATGTATAATTTAAAATTGAAAAAATTTGTATTTGCTCTATTTTGACACTTCGGTATTCAACTATTCTTTTTTTTCTTTTCTTAGCCATTTTTATTATCGTTTCTTCCAACTGTTATATATTTTTTTTCTGAATAATGTTATTTTTTTTTTCTGATTATTTACTTTGCGTAAAACGTAAAAAAGCGACAAATCATACCTTTTTTAAAAACCTTATCGATGTAACAATTTAATAGCCTTTTTCTTCAAAGTTATTACTTTTTAAGACGAAATGATGTGCTGTGATGAGCAAATAACTTAGACTTGACAAATTAAAAACATATGATACTTTAATATAAAGGAATATTTTAGAGGACCCTCTCCCCCCCCCCAAAAAAAAAACTTGCTAATATCAAACACAATACAAACGGAATTAAGATAAACCTGAAAACTCTGATAATACATTACATTTTTTCTTTGCTATTTTCATTGCGTAAAACGTAAAAATGCGACAAATCTTACCTTTTTTTAAAACCTTATCGATGTAACAATTTAATAGCCTTTCTTCAAAGTTATTACTTTTTAAGACAAAATGATGCGCTGTGATGAGCAAATAACTTAGACTTGACAAATTAAAAACATATGATACTTTAATATAAAGGAATATTTTAGAGGACCCTCTCCCCCCCCAAAAAAAAACTTGCTAATATCAAACACAATACAAACGGAATTAAGATAAACCTGAAAACTCTGATAATACATTACATTTTTTCTTTGCTATTTCTGTTTTTACTTTTACTCGTTTTAATATTGTTTCAAATTCGTTTTCCGCAGATGATTGTTTCTTCTATTTTGTGATTTTTCATAAATTTCCAGAAAGACTAATTCCTGGTTAGAAATATAACGATGGGGAGCTTGGAGAATATTTTAGAATATTGGTGGAACCTGTGTCTGTCAAATCTTCCTCAGGAGTATGATTTTAACCCCTCAAACTTTTAGTCGATTTCTCCTCTCTAGAATTTTTATTTTCGAGATTTTTTCTGTTAAAACGTAAATTCAACTGTAACTCGTCTTCAGGGAGGGGTTGAAGGTTTAACTTTGTACCCTGGTTTTTTACCATGAGAGAAAATTCAAAAATAATGAAGTACACGATTGTTTCGAACACAAGAATATTAAAATCTGAAATTTCATTTAGTCTTAAGAACAAGTAGTTTTTAAGACTGCATCGTCCTTCTAAAATAAAGTCTAAGATTGCAATTTTCTCCAAAAGAGAAGGTTTTTTCATATTTTAGTCTAGAAAATATATCTGGTATTATATTATGATGCTAGTAATTGAATCAGTCTTTTCACACTGTTATGATGATAAACATGCATACATAAAAGATACTTGAGTTTTGTTGTACGTGCATTATAGTTTAATGCCACTCTTGCAATCAGTTATAGCACTGCTCCCATAAACGTACATTTGGGCAATTTTTTTTTATCTGGCTGCAAAATACATTCTAACACAGGCACAATTAACAGCTGGGATAGGGGAGGGAGCAATCACTCAAGTTAGGTTTGAAAAATGCTTCTTTTTGAGAATTTTCGTTAAAACCAAAAATTGTAAATACCTCCTTAAATTTATAAATTATGCGTTTTGTATTTTTCATAAGAAGACTAGAAAAAGGAAATACTCCCCCCAGGAATTTCATTAATTGGCACCCGCTCATTCGTAAAAGGAAAACTTTTCTCAAAGCAGATTTCTTAAGCCAATCTTTGCAGAAAAATGAGGCTCTCGATGTAATGGCGTAATTATGGTTGCGTTGTTTTAAACATTAGACCTGAAAATACCAAACAAGTAAAATAGACTTCCATTCCTAAAGGTAGTCATACAAAATTTACGTGGAACCTTATAACAGGAAATTAAATGAAGTTTCAATGAATACCCTGAAACCATCTAAGTGAGGTTCTCAATATCTTATGACTACAAGTCGACTCTACTCAGCGAGGTTCAGGAGGTTCAAAAAGTCGACTAGTGTTCAAGGATACAACGATCAGAAGTAGCTGTGACTACGCAAGGTACAACGTTTGAAGTTGACTGGATTTCAACTATGGTTAGTTAAACGTCTAACGCACGCTTTATTAAAAACGCATCTAAGGCACGTCAAATGCGGGTCCAACGTCCCAGCGCACGCCTTATTAAGAAATGAAGAAGGGTATTCAACATTGAACCCCCATAAAAATATACCTTTATTCTTTCGTAAAATTCTTCAATTCCTGCAAAATTTCATTTTTGTCAAATCTATGTGGCCAATAACTGGCTTCATCATTGAATTGAATATGAAAAACATTTTTTAATCTAAAAATAAGGGGTTACATTACAACTTAATACATACAGAATTATTCTATATGTTAGGGAAGCTGCCCTTCCTGAGCCCCCCGCTCATTACATTAAAGTTTTAAAGTGCCTAAAACCTTGGTTTTCTGATTGTAGGCCATTGTGTTTGAGTAGTAGTTCTTAAAGGATCAGAACGAAAGGTCAAACTTCAGCGTAAAGGGCAGGGGTTTGGGGTCAGTTATAAGTTACACCAATTCAAACTCCAACTCTGAATCCAGACATTTTCAATATACCGACTTCAACTCTTACTCTGAATCCAGACTTATTCAATATACCGACTTCAACTCTGACTCTGAATCCAGACTTATTCAATATACCGATTTAAACTCTGATTCTGAATCCAGACTTATCCAATATACCGACTTCAACTCTGACTCTGAATCCAGACTTATTCAATATATCGACTTCAACTCTGACTCTGAATCCAGACTTATTCAATATACCGACTGCAACTCTGACTCTGAATCCAGACTTATTCAATATACCGATTTCAACTCTGACTCTGAATCCAGACTCATTTAATATAGCGACTTCAACTCTGACTCTGAATCCAAACTTATTCAATATACCGACTTCAACTCTGACTCTGAATCCTTCAACTTTAAACACAATTGCTCCGACTCCGGCCCTTAATACTTGCCTTTCCGTAAAGGCCCCTTTTTTCCATTTTCGTAGGAAGTACATAGTTCTGTTAAATACTTTTCTAAATATAACTTTAACAACCCTGTTAATAGCTAATATTTATTTTATATATTTGTATTTTGCACTGCGAGTATTGCTGTGGAGTGCAAAAGAGGTGTCTTTGTCAATATATTAAGCATTTTTGTAACTTTTTGCAATCTATATTTAATGTGGTTAGAGATATTATATGTATATTTTACGACAGTTATACAAATACTCGAATAAATTGTTTCTGTAGCAGTGCCGTAGTATTATTGTGCCAAAAAATACTGTTTACTGTAATTAGCCTATAATATTGATTTTGTTTATTATTGCCACTTTTTAGTAGTATTTAATAGTACTTGGTTTGACTCAGGATTGTTGGAAAATTGCCTACAGATTGTTCTGGGTACCCGGCTGACTGACCGCATTTCAAACCGTAGTTTTTACAAAAAAAAATGTAGTTCAATCCCGCATTCTAGGGCTATAATGAAAGAAAGGTTGAGATGGCTAGGCCACGTTCTGCGGATGAAGGATGACAGATTGCCGAAGGTTGTCCTTTCTGGCCAACCTTCTGGGGCTACACGAAAAGCAGGTCGTCCTCGACTGGGTTGGGAAGATGTCCTAAATAAAGATTTAAAGGAAATGAAAACTTCCTAGGATGGTGTAAAGAGGGAGGCCTCGAATAGATTAGGTTGGAGGGGGCGTGCGTAGCTGTGTTAGCCTCAGGCGGTTTGGTGCTGCAGTGAGTTGCTTGTAATAGTAGTAGTAGTAGTAGTTTCACACCATACCTTATGTGTCCATAACTCCGATTCCAAAGGGTCTCATATTATTTTATTTATTCTGAATCCAATTTTATTCAGCAAGATCAAAAGGCTTGAGAAAGGGGGACTTCCTTCATATACGCATTAATTTCTGCTCGTTTTAAGTTTCAATGATTCTCCTGGCTTTTATTTGAAAGCTTTTTTTGAATATTTGACTTCTGATCATTTTAAAATCATGCCCAAGAAATGATAAAATATGGGCTATCATCCCCATAAATCCTCAAAATTCTTAATGCTAAATTGTATCAATTGATGGTTTTTCTGCCATTTATCCGCCTAATTTGTTTTTGTGATCAGAAAGAACCAATCACCCCACAGTACCTTAATTCAGGCTTAGCTGAAATGGATTTAGTATAGAGACTAATTCCAACCTTCATGCCTCCCCCCAAGCCCTTTTTCTTACCGATCATTATCGATTCATAGGGATTTAGACAATTTGGGCATTATAAGTTGCACTTTTTAAGGCATCTTTCGCACTTCCACCTTCTATCTTTCATAATAGCCGATTCGCTGTAAAGAGCTGTATGGAGAAATCGAGTGAATCAGTTTAGTTAAATGAAAATTTCAAGTTAATTACTAGTTAAAATTAAAATTAATCGCTAATCTTGACTAATCAGGAAGGAATACCCCGTCGTAAGGCATTATTTCCTCTAAAACTTAGAAGCTCAGTATCATTGGTGGATCCAGGGGGCGCCACCACCCTGACGTAGTGGTGGATTTGTGGTTGGGATTTCTTGCTCTGGTTTGGGCTAAAACAAAAGTTATTTTTTTCTAATTGGTTTTAGTAGTTGAGCTCTTAAAAAGTTTTAATTATTAAGACTGTTGCGTTTTGCAAAAAAGTCTTCTGGATTTTGCTAATGAATTTGGCTAATGAATTTGCTAATTAAATTTGGGTTAATCAAGGGAATTTGTCCGTATTACCAGAAGAGCCAACTGGGAGGCAAAAATCTTCATTTCATAATAACAAGGAGGGGAAATATTAAGTTCTAACTTCTTTTGGCTGTCAAAATGATATTTTAGTATTGTGCTTTCACAACGGGGTTGAAAAGCAAATATTCACTTCTTTTTACTATCAAAAATTTGTTTTCGAGTCTTGCTATGTTACTGAGCAAGAGTGGCCGAGTGGGCTGGTGCGCTGGATTCGGGATCCTTCGTCTGAGAGGACGCGGGTTCGAATCCCGGTGTACCCAATTCTTCAGTTTGGGACGGGAGTCAGTGGCGTGACTCTGTAAGCTTAGCCAGAGTCGACCCAGCTCTAAATGGATACCTGGAGAAATCTGGGGAAGGTAAACAGGAATGCTGTGCGAAAGCACAGGATGGCTGGCCCCCAACCCCCCATTGCACTTCCTGACTGAAGGGCCAAGAAACGGAGATCAGCACCGCCGGTACGGACTGTAAAGTCTAATGCCGTATCCTTTACCTTTTATCCTTTACCTTTTATGTTACTGAGGCAAATAATTTGATATAATTACTTTTTTTGGTCGTCTATTTTTTTTTTTTTTGGTTTTGCTTTTTTGGAAAGCAGGGTAGTTTTTACAACCTTATTGTTATTAGGGGATTTGTATAATAGAAAGTAAATGTATGACAAATGCAAAAATTATGAATTTAAGTTTTGGATTTTGGTTGGCAAATGGTAACCACTTTACTACCTATTTCCATCTAATTAAAGCTCTGCATTATATGACATATCACCTCCTCTGTTCATCCTAAAACATTAAAATAAAGGCCAGACTCTTTAGAACTTTATAAAAGGTTCGTATAAGTATATACTTAATGTTTAGTATATGAGTCGAAATGCTCCTTCAAAGTATGAAGAATTGATTTTCGAAAAATTGTTTATAAAAGAAGGTAAATAATTCTGTTTTTTTTTTTAATCTAGCTGGTATAGATGAGTCTCTGAATTCTCAATTTGAATAAGTGGAATGGTACCGATTTTTTCAAACATTTACTAATAAAATGTTGATAAAAAATGGAAATTCACGCAACTTGAGTTAACCGCGGAAACCAAATACAACTACAATATTGCATCAGAATTTCTCACCTTCTCAATACCAACCTGCCACAAAATATAGTTATGTTTTACTATTATTAATTATTAAGACTGTTGCGTTTTGCAAACAAGTTTGAAACAAGGTTCCAGTTACTTTGTGCGGTCTCTGTTAAATTTTACTTATGACGCATACCACCAAAAAGTACTTAATTAGATTTAGGTTAATCAAGGAAAAATATCCGTATTACCACCACAAGAGCCAACTGGGAGGTGGAAATCTTCATTTTATAATAATAAGGAGGGGTTGCATATATTTGTCAATAGAATTGTCTAAACTGCTATGCATACCGCTGAGAATTGTTATGCTTATTTTGATACATGCCATCGAATCATATTTCCATGATTAATTGTTTATAAATCAAAATTTGTACAGGACGATTCTCTTACTTAATGCTAAATCTGAGTCAAATTTCCAATTGTTGTTTTGTACTCAACAGACATACTGAGGTTTAAAATTTAATTGAATTTGTGAAAATCTCAAGATTAGAAAAAAAAACTAATTAGAAATATACCACATCTTGAAACACTGAAAATTTAAATCTCCAATCTTTACCTATCAAATAAAAAAATAACTAACACATAATTATTTGTTTTTCAATGAATATTTCGATCCATACACTTAATTTGAAGCACATACCTACATGCATCTCTATTAGAGTTAACATTTTCTGACGATTTTGGTCTTTATTCGAACATTTTAGGATTAATAGAAGAGGAAATACTAACGAAGAGCTTTAAACTGACAGGATTCTAAACTGACAGGACTATCCATTATCTATTCACCAAAATATTAAGGCCGTGATTAAGTGAACTTGAAAACATCGAGCTTCAAAATTAAAGTAAGGTTAGCCTTCTGTCTTTTAATTCTCTAGAGATCGTCGATTGTCAAAACTTCAAATAGCACCAATTACCAAGTCTTGTGACAGGTTTTGATAGACAGCTTCCTTTGGTGAGAGGCTTCAGCCGAGAAATATTTGGCTGCGTCTTGCAAAGCTTGGTTACCGACCAAGGGAGAAGAGAAAATGAGCAAAAGAGCACTATCATTCTCAAGTACCAAATGCCCATGTATATGCAACTGTGACGGCATGCATAGAGTGCATTTTAAAATTTATTGTTTTTTTCCTAGGGATAGGCTATTTAAAATACCTCAGTTGATTAATTCGAAACTAAACACCGAACTTTGTTGAAAGCTTTCTTCGAAGATTCTTAGAAAACCAAAGTTTTCTTACAAATTAAATTAAAAAAAATTAACTGAAAGTAAGGAGTGACATTAAAACTTAAAACGAACAGAAATTACTTCGTATATGAAAGGGACTGCTTTCGCGTGAACGTCCCGCTCTTTACGCTGAAGTTTTTTACTGTTTTAAAAATTAGAGTTAAGAGAAAGAGTCAGACTTTAGCGTGAAGAGCGGAGCGTTGATGAGGAAGCAGCCCCTTTCATATATGAAGTAATTTCTGTTCGTTTTATGTTTTAATGTCACACCTTACTTTAAGTTCAAAAACACTTGTTTTTATTTAATATAATTTCTGAACGTTTTTTGATCAATGCATGTTTTGATTTATGCTCTCCGCAGATGAATAATTAAAACTAAATTTGCATTTTTTTTTTGGCTAAATGGCTTTCTCATAGTTTTGATCGAACGATTTTGAGAGAAAACGAGCGGGGAAGGAGGTCTAGCTGCCCTCCGGTTATTTGGTTACCTAAAAAGGCAACTAGAACTTTTAATTTTTTACGAATTTTTTTATTAGTAAAATTATTAGTAAAAATAAGTTTTATTAGTTAAAGATATACGTAACTTACAAATTAGCTTAAGTAAGGAACTTCTGTATTCTCATATTTTTATTACATATATGAGAGGGTTCACCCCCTCGTCAGTACCTCGCTCTTCACGCTAAAGCTTAAATTTTGTCCCGATTTCTTAAGAATGACCCCCTGAATCACAAAAGCCGTAGAATAAACAGTTGACATTTCTAAAAATACTTTAGCGTAAAGAGCGAGGTATTAGGAGGAGGCCCCTCATATGTGTAATAATTTCTGTTCCTTCTAAGTTTTAATGCTGCTCCTTACTTTCAGTTGAAAAAACTTCGTCATATTTATTTTTTCATTGTTTTTTTTAAATAATGCTAGAAAATCCTGCGCTCCCTTCATGGAAATTTTCTTCCCCCATGACAAGTTCCTCCATGAAAAGTTCCCCCAGCATATCCCTCTCTTCTCAACCCCTGCCCCCAACCAAATGAAAACGCCCCTGAAAACGTCTGTACACTTCCCAATAATCACTACTATATGTAAGCACTGGTCAGTGTTTGTAACTTGTAGCCCCTCCCACGGGGACTGTGGGGGGAGTAAGTCGTCCCAAAAGACATAGTTATAAGGATTTTCAGCTACGCTGAATAAAATGGCTATCTCAGAATTTTGATCCGGTTACTTTGGGGAAATAATTAGCGTGGGATGGGGGCCAAGGTGCCCTCCGATTTTTTTGGTCACTTAAAAAGGGCACAAGAACTTTTCATTTCCGTTAGACTGAGCCCTTTTGCAACATTCTAGGACCACTGGGTCGATACGATCACCCCTGAAAAAAAAATAAACACGCATTTGTGATCTGCCTTCTGACAAAAAATACAAAATTCCACATTTTTGTAGATAGGAGCTTGAAACTTCTACAGTAGAGTTCTATGACTTTTAGGGGTTGTTTCCAACTATTTTCTAAAATAAAGCAAATTTTCTCAGGCTCGTAACTTTTGATGGGTAAGACTAAACTTGATGAAACTTATATATTTAAAATCAGCATTAAAATGCGACTATTTTGATGTAGCTATTGGTATCAAAATTCCATTTTTTAGAGTTTTGGTTACTATTGAGCCGGGTTGCTCTTTATTACAGTTCGTTACCACGAACTGTTTGATAAAGTTGGAGGACAAGCAAGTTGGAGGATAAACAAAGGTATTTTATTTCAAATGACAATACAATTAAGTATGTAAATACAAAGAAGGATAGAATGTAAGGAAAATAAATTTTCCTGTATTGGAATTTCCTGCTCTCGTATTGGAAGCCCCCGTGGAAATCTGGGATCAACAAGCTCTGGGATCAAAGCATCCATGAAGAATCCTTTCAGCTTGGGAAAAATCTTTTCGGTCCAAAAGCTTGGATCGCGTTCTATCTTTTCAATGTAGAAGTCTTTCTGGGTAAAAGTCATGAAAAAGCAAGTATCTAGCTGAGAACATTCAAGCTGACATTGTACTTGGTAAAAGTAAGTCGTGGCCTCGTTTGAGGTTGACTAGTCCAGTCTTCCCAACTTCCATGCAATAGTCCGCCTTAGCCTCTTTTCGGTTCTTTATCCACTCGCCTATCCCCAAATTTTTCGCAGTTGCATACCTCGCTTTGATTCAATTTACCCATGATTTCGGCTTTGTGTGCACAACTTTACTGAAGACTCTTGACTATTTCTCATTTCTAGGTTTCTTCATTGCATTGAAATAATTTATGAAAATTTCACACTAAAAAAGCAGCTGATAAAACCAGCTTGTCATTTTGGTCTCTAGGGGCTATTATCGGCGATCTGAAACGATTCTTTGTGGCAACCGACTTGTAAAAACTTCAGGTAGCTGAAAATATTCAAGGGGACTGTTAGAAAACAAGAAAATACATCGGAAAATGGTTCCAATCACCTTATAGGTTATTGTCTTCTACTCATGATAGTACCGGGTTTGTTCCAAAAACAATATCCTTCATAGAGTACAGTTGTGAAAACGACCTAGACATTTTCTAAGATTTCTAAGCAATTAGAGGAAATAGAGCAAAATCCTTTCAAACATTTTGTAGGATCTTCAAGAAGCTATGGCCTGATATTAAAAGCGGCATCTTCCGCCAATGAATACTTGAGTACTTTTTAAATATAATCTTTCAATTTAACATGGGATTTTCGAGTTCCATCAGTTCACTTAATCACGGCCTTAAGGTAGACATTGACCGTGTAATAAATAGATATGGCGGTAGTGGAAATACAGAAATAGACTTTTCTTATTGAATTGTGTATTCCGTGGCTTAGGCGAAATATACAGAACTTTAAAAAGTGGAAAGAAACGCTACGTTGTCATGAAAACTAAAATTATTATTAGTAAATTTCTGAGATTTCGTCAAAGTTGACACTGTTTATTTAAACACTATTTTTAAAAGAAACAGTGATTAGCTAATGTTTTATTGCCTATACTTAAAACCCTTGTTTTAAATTTCCTTCATGCATTTCTATCTCTTTGTTCTGTTTTGCTTGTTACACCCCCAAATGATCTAGCATTTAATATTTAATGTATATTTTACGAATATACAAGTTATATCTTTATCCAATTTTCCTACTCTTCATTACTGTTTTTTTTTTTTTTTTTTTTTACAATGAAAAGCTTAACTCACTTGCTATAGCGGTCAGAAGTACAAAAGCAAAAGCTTATGCAGAAAATATTGAATATAATATTTTTTATAGATGGTGAAAACCTTCTATTCTATATTTTAATTATCATTAAAAGCTTGTAGCTTTTAATGAGTAATTTTGAACTATATAAATTTTACATATTTGAAGTCAGCATAAAAAGAAAAATTTTTGAGGTATTTATTTTTATCAGAAGCTCCTTTTATTAAGTTTCAGCTGTTATTGACTTTAATCACTCCTTACTCATAATCTATTAGTAAGAAACTATTTGATATATCTAAAACTAACAATTACAATGATACAGGTACCATATCATTTCGACGCAATTAGAGCTGTAGGCTTGTCACAAAACTCCATATTTTGACAATCATTTTTAACATACCGTTTTTTTTCTAAAAAAAAGTCTAGAATAAACTTCAATAACGTTATTTGAAATATAGATAAAGCTTGTTGTAAGTTCTTGATTGATATCAGTATTGTCTATACGCTTACGTTATTCTCTTAAGTATTCACTTAAGTTAAAAATTATGACCTCATGGCAGCTGAAAAAAATGGTTACTTGAAGCTTGTCCCGTTTGACGGCTAATTGAGAACTAAATAAAAAAATTTAGTTTTTTTTAACTGAAAGTAAGGAGCGACATTGAAACTTAAAACGAACAGAAATTACTCCGTATATGAAATGGGTTTCCCCTTCTGCAATTACTCGCTCTTTAAGCTAAAATTTTTAATTGTTTTAAAGAATAGAATTGTGGCGAAGAGTCAAACCTTAGCGTAAAGAGCGAGGAATTGAAAAGGGTACAACCCATTTCATATACGGAGCAATTTCTGTTCGTTTTAAATTTCAATGTCGCTCCTTACTTTCAGTTAAAAAAGCTAGTTTTTTTATTTAATTTGTGAACGTTTTTGAATTAATGCATGTTTGATTTTGGCTCTCCGCACATAAATTATTAAAATGAAATTTGCATATTAATTCTTTTTTTGGCTAAATGGCTTTCTCTTAGTTGTGATCAGACGATTTCGAGGAATAAGGGGTGGGGAAGGAGGCCTATTTGCCCTCCAATTTTTCGTTTACTTAAAAAGGCAACTAGAGCTTTTAATTTTTAACGAACGATTTTGTTAGTAAAAAATATACGTAACTTAAAAATTAACTTACTTAACAAACTTTTATATTCTTATATTTTTATTATGTATATGAGGGGGTTTGTCCCCTCGTCAGTACCTCGCTCTTTAAGCTAAATCTTAAGTTTTGTCCCAATTCTTTAAGAATGACCTCTGAATCACAAAGACCGTAGAATAAATAGTTGAAATGACTAAAAATACTTTAGCACAAAGAGCGAGGTATTTATCTCCTCCTAAATACCTCGCTTTTTATGCTAAAGTATTTTTAGAACCCCTCATATGCGTAATAATCTCTGTTCGTTTTAATTTTTAATGCTACTCCTTACTTCAATTGAAAAAACTTTTTCATGTTTATTTTTTCATTATTTTTTTTTATAGTAATGCTAGCAAATCCTGCGCCCTTTACATTGAATTTCTCTTCTCCCATGACATATTTCTCCAAGAAAAGATCCTCCCACATAGCCCATCCTCCCCCAAACCAAAAAAATCCCCCTAAAAATGTCTGTACACTTTCCAATAACCATTACTGTCTGTAAACACTGGTCAAAGTTTGGAACTTGCAGCCCCTCCCCCAGGGACTGTGGGGGAGTAAGTCATCCCCGAAGACATAGTTATTACGGTTTTTGACTATGCGGAACAAAATGATTATCTCAAAATTTTGATCCGTTGACTTTGGGGAAAAATGAGCGCGGGAGGGGGCCTAGGTGCCCTCCAATTTTTTGGTCACTTAAAAAGGGCACTAGAACTTTTCATTTCCGTTAGAATGAGCCCTTTTGCGACATTCTAGGACCACTTCGTCGATACGATGAGGGGAAAAAAAACAGAAAAAAAAGCAAATAAACACGCACCCGTGATCTGTCTTCTAGCAAAAAATATGAGATTCTACATTTTTGTAGGTAGGAGCTTGAAATTTTTGTAATAGGGCTCTCTGATTCGCTGAATGCGATGGTGTGATTTTCGTTAAGATTCTATGACTTTTAGGGGGTTTTTCCCCTTTTTTCCAAAATAAGGCAAATTTTCTCAAGCTCGTAACTTTTGATGACAAAGACTTAATTTGAAGAAAATTATATATTTAAAATCAGCTTAAAAATCCGATTCTTTTGATGTATCTTTTAGCATAAAAATTCCGTTTTTTAGAGTTTCGTTTACTATTGAGCCGGGTCGCTCCTTACTACAGTTCGTTACCACGAACTGTTTGATAATAGTGAATGTGATGTCCAAAGTCCATTTTTTTTATGTTCGTCGTATCGCTACATATTTTAGTTTAAACTGTCAGTTGATTGATCTATAGTTGAGAATCTAAGTATTGCGTGTGAGCTATTGTCATAGCCGAATAGATAGGTAGACTGGTTAAAATTGCATAAATAAGGGTACTTACGTGTTAATAATTTATGAGACTACACTGGCTAATCATGACAAAACACAAAATCGCAAAGAAAAAAGAACGAGGACAATAAACAGCCAGTGAAAAAATTGAAAATTATGCATATATTTCGATCAAGACTGCGATTTTGTGTTTTGTACTTACGTGTTATAGTGACCACAATTAAGAAATGAAGTTAGGTTAATCGTAATGAAATTTACCAAAATATGATTAAAATATAATACTTTAGTAACAAAATTATGGAAACTACAACAGAGAATTATGGAATGTAGGCCGTCCAGAACGCACTATATTAAATACCTAAACTAACCACCTATATATATTAAATATTTAATACAAAATTTAAATTTAAATATTAAATATCTAATACAAAAAAATACCTGCATAGTGCTCAATCTTGCTCAGGCTAAGCTGATTATCTGTGAGTGGACACAGAAAACCGGTTTCATCAAACAGTTCGTGGTAACGAACTGTAGTAAGGAGCGACCCGGCTCAATAGTAACCAAAACTCTAAAAAATGGAATTACAGGTTAAGAACGAAGTGTGGTCGCTATAATACGTAAGTACCAACCATTTGTGGGATGCCCTGCATTTTACTCAAAATGTGTCATTCAACTTATACTATGTTTTTTTCACTTTTTTTGGTTTGTAACATCATTGCATTAGCAGACATATTTAAGTAAGTTTTGAAACGTCTACTTAATATGTTTGAATATTGTCATCATAGCTAAAGCTACATTTTAGTATTTATCCTAAGGAATATTATTTATATAATATAGTCAGAATTTTGTAATATCAAACGAATAGGCGCACATTAAAGAGGAGGAGGGTTAAGGGCAATTCTAGGTTAAAGTTGGGGGAGGCTTATCCCCCAAGAAAGTGTGAGCTCTGCTCTTAAGGTTTTGAATATCTTAATTTTCTGAACATCACGGTTAAACTCCTTACTCCCAGAAATCAAAACTCTATAGCTATAACTCGTAGTGTAAAGAATAAACGCGTGCATCATTTAATAATAAAAATGATACTGCCGTCCTGGCTGAGTGGTTGGCGCACTTACTTGGGAATCCTGTGTCCAAGGGGCACGGGTTCAATCCCAGTTGTGACCAGTTATTTAGTTTGGGACGGGGGTCAGTGACGTGACTCTGCAAGCTCAGCCAGAGTCGACCCAGCTCTAAATGGGTACCTTGAGAAATCTGGGGAAGGTAAGCAGGAAGGTTGTGCGAAAACACAGGATGGTTGGCCCCCAGCCCCCCATTGTACTTCCTGGCTGAAGGGCCATGAAACAGAGATCAGCACCGCCGGTTTGGACCTTAAGGGTCTAGTGCCGTCTTACTTACTTTTTTTACTTTTACTTTAATACAAATGATACTATCTTGTTTTTAGGTATTTTGTTTTATGCTGGCAATCTTTCTAGTTAGTTGATGCTCTTCTCCGTACTACCTTACTTCCACTTCAAGGTCGCTGTAGCATTAAGCCACTGGCGAAATTAGTAACACAATAATGGACACTACAAAAAATTACAACATTATGAAAACCATACCAACAAGAATGCGTTATATGAAATACCAAGCCTAACCAACCAACTCTATATATAATTAAATAAAAAAAACAAGTTTTTTTAACTGGAAGTAAGCAGCGACATTAAAACTTAAAACGCACAGAAATTACTTCGTATATGAAAGAGGCTGCTACCTCATCAACGCCCCGTTCTTTACGCTAAAGTTTGACTCTTTCTCTCAATTCTTCTTTTTAAAACAGTAAAAAATTTTAGCGTAAAGAGCGGGGCGTTAATGAGGTAGCAGCCTCTTTCATATACGAAGTAATTTCTGTGCGTTTTAAGTTTTAATGTCGCTCCTTACTTCCAGTTAAAAAAACTTGTTTTTTTTTTATTTAATTTCTGAACGTTTTTGAATCAATGCATGTTTTGATTTTGGCTCTCCGCAGAGGAATAATCAAAACGAAATTTGCATATTTTTTTTTTTTTTTTGCTAAATAGCTTTCTCGTAATTTTGATCGAATGATTTTGAGAAAAAAAGAGCGGGGGACGAAGCCTAGTTGCCCTACGATTTGATGGTTAATTAAAAAAGCAACTAGAACTTTTAATTTTTTACGAAAATTTTTATTGGTAAAAGATTTACGTAACTTATAAATTAGCTTACGCAAAGAACTTTTGTATTCTCATGTTTTTATTACATATATGAGGGGATTCGCCCCATCGTCAGTACCTCGCTCTTTACACTAAAGCTTAAATTTTATCCCAATTCATTAAGAATGACCCCTGAATCACAAAAGCCGTAGAATAAATAGTTGAAATTACTAAAAATACTTTAGCGTAAAGAGCGAGGTATTAGAAGGAGGTGAGGCCCTCATATGGGTAATAAATTCTGTTTGTTTTAAGTTTTATTGCTGTTCCTTACTTCCAGCTGAAAAAGCTTTTTCACATTTATTTTTTAATTGTTTTTTTTTAAATAATGCTAGTAAATCCTGCTCTCCCTTCATGGAAATTTTCTTCTCCCATGACAAATTCTCGATGGAAAGTTCCCCCAGCATATCCCTCTCTTCTCAACCCCTCCCCCCAACCAAAAAAATCCTCCTGAAAACGCCTGTATACTTCCCAATAACCATTACTATATGTAAGCACAGGTCAAAGTTTGTAACTTGTTGGCCCTCCCACGGGGACTGTGGGGGAGTAATTCGTCCCCAAAGACATAGTTATAAGGTTTTTCGACTACACTGAATAAAATGGCTATCTCAGAATTTTGATCCGTTGACTTTGGGAAAATAATTAGCGTGGGAGGGGGCCTAGGTGCCCTCCAATTTTTTTTGGTCACTTAAAAAGGGCACTGGAACTTTTCATTCCCGTTAGAATGAGCCCTCTTGCAACACTCTAGGACAACTGGGTCGATACGATCACCCCTGGGAAAAAAAACAAAAAAAAAAAAACAAATAAACACGCATACGTGATCTGCCTTGTGGCAAAAAATGCAAAATTCCACATTTTTGTAGATAGGAGCTCGAAACTTCTACAGTAGGGTTCTCTGATACGCTGAATCTGATGGTGTGATTTTCGTTAAGATTCCATGACTTTTAGGGGGTGTTCCCCCCTATTTTCTAAAATAACGCAAATTTTCTCAGGCTCGTAACTTTTGATGGGTAAGACTAAACTTGATGAAACTTATATATTTAAAATTAGCATTAAAATGCGATTCTTTTGATGTAGCTATTGGTATCAAAATTCCATTTTTTAGAGTTTTGGTTACTATTGAGCCGGGTCGCTCCTTACTACAGTTCGTTACCACGAACTGTTTGAAATATTTAATTAAAATATACCTATGTAGTAGTTCATCTCACTGTGCCTAAGCTAATTGTCTCCGAATGCAGATACATAAACGAGTTTTACGCAGACAGATTACATAAAACTTCTTGAGTGGGGTTTCTTTTCCGTCATCAAAGACCATTTAGTAAAACCCTGTTCTACCCTGTAAAATAAATCTACCAAAATCTTACTGATAAATCTTTAGGGTGCTTTCCCATGGTTTTAATAAAAAGTATAATTAATTATGGTTTTTCACAACTGTGAAATATTGGTAATGAAAGTGATTTTTCCATAAAGCGAAGACAACATAAACAGAACATGCAATAGACGGCAGAAGGCTGTAAAAGAAGATTTTCCTTACACAAAATACGAATGAAAAATTAAACAGTTCGTGGTAACGAACTTTAAGTAAGGAGCAACCCAGTTAAATATTAGCCTAAACTCTATACTATTCTAAAGCTTTATTAAGTTTAATTTTACCCATCAACGACAACGAGCCTGCAAAAATTTGCCCGATTTTTGAAGAAAGGGGAAACACCCTTAAAAGTAATATAATCCTAATGAAATCCGCACCATCATATTCAGCGTATTAAAGAACCCTATCGCAGAGGCTTCAATCTCTTAATTGCAAAAATGTAGAATTTTGTATTTTTTGTCAGAAGGAACGTCATGGATGCGTTTTTTCCCCAGTTATTTGTATCAACTAAGTGGTCATAGAATATCAGAAAAGAACTCAATCAATGGAGATTAAAAGCTCTAGTAACTAGGCCCCCTTACATGTCCCTTTTTCTGAAAATTAGCCGATCAAAATTTTAAGATAACTATTTGTTCAGCATAGTTGGAAGACCGATTAACTATGCCTTTGGAGATAACATTACCCTCCCACAGCCCATGGGGAAATGTCTTTCAGCTATAAAATTTGCCCAATGTTTGCGTAAAGTATTTGTTATTAGGAAGAATGCATACATTTTTCAGGTGGGGGTTTTCTGAATATTCTGCTTGGGGGATTCTCTATAGGGTGAATTTTCCTTTGGGAGGGAATTTTTCAGGGAGTGAACTTTTGAGAGCAAATTTTATACTGGGGGACTTTGTCAGAATTCCTATACTGAATTCTTCTTATGTCTTGCTTTCTCTTTGCTGACTCATTTTACGCGTAGAGATGTTAAGAATAATTTGTACGGGGTAAATTTTTACCGAGATTGAATTGTCTATAAAGCATAACTGTCGGAAGGAGGGATTTTTCCGTGGAGATAGAACCAGATTTCTAGCGATTATTCAAAAAATGATCAAAAGTAAAATAAAAAAATAAGTTTTCAACTTTTTGAAGAAGGTTTTTCAAAGGTTGAAAAACTATTTTTTACATTATGGCAGGTCAAAGCGGTTTAAGAAATTATTTTCGGACAGAAATTATACGTATATTAGGGGAGTTTCCCCTCCTCAACATCTTGGCCTTTATGCTAAAGTTTAATTTTTCTCACAATTCTTTAAGAACGAGTACTGAAACACAAGGTTCGTTTAAATAGAAAAACAAGAAGCTATTTTAAAAGCACTGAAAAACTTCAGCGTGAAGAACGAGGTGTTGTGGAGGGGGAAACCCTCTTAAATACGCAATAATTTCTGTTCGTTTTAATTTTTAACGTTGTTCTTTATTTTCAGTTGAACAAACTTGTTTTTTTTATTCACTTGCATATAGAACAAAACAATTCAATAATAATAATAAAAGAAAACACAAATCTAGGTAATACCAAGTAGCGAAAGAAAAAAAAAAACATACACACAAAAAAAACTTTCCTCGATGATGAAAGAAGGGTAGTTGATTGTAAACATTGTCTCTCCAATGTAAGTTTCTTTTACATTATTTTAAAGTATACTTACATTTCGATTTTCATAAAAATTATGAGTTTTGTTCCAAACATATATTCGTTGTAATCATGGGATAACCAAAACGGGTTGACTCCAGGAATAAGAGGAGATCTTTCTATATATATATATATATATATATATATATATATATATATATATATATATATATATATATATATATATATATATATATATATATATATATATATATATATATATATATATATATATATATATATATATATATATATATATATATATATATATATATATATATATATATATATATATATATATATATATATATATATATATATATATATGCCATTAAACAGTCCGTAAACAAGTCTCCATGCTATTTTCAGGTATGCACCTGTGGAAAGGTTGTAGAACCCTAAACTAACTGATACGCATATTGCTTTCAACCTTGACCGTATTTATTTATGGATTTTATAATAATTTTGTATGAGGTTGTTCTCCGCTTACCTTCTTTTTTGATTTTTTTTTTTACTTTTCCCAGCAAACATTTAAAAGAGCAAATTTACATAAAGGTCGTTAATCAGAGCTTCTATCTCTTATTTAAGTGACTTGATCGATAAAATCTGACATTTGTAAGTAATTTTTTTCCGAGGGATTGACCACTTTCAAAATCGTGTACTCCTGACAGTGCGTCATGCACGGCTTAAATATATCACCCATGCTTTGAACTGCAATACGTGACCTAAAGTAAAGTGATGTATAGAGAGTTTATCAGGCGTGGTGGTCTAGTTGATTTAAGAGTCACCAGATACTGGAGAATGGACAATCCCTTAGTTTTTTGGGTTAGTTTATAATAATAAATCGTGACATGATTCTGATTATACTGGCCAAGTCCAAAAGAAGCATAAATATTCAATTTCTCCTCCCTGACGCAAGCACAGAAGCAGCAAGACTATATTGTCGAAGGATTTGCAGATAGGAGGAGACAAGAGCAAGAATTTGAAGTAGGGCTAAGGTTTTTAAATAGCCAAAAGTGGTTGAGTTGCATAAGATACACAAGGATAGAACAAAATTAGAAAAATGAACTTTTTCCCTTGATCCTTAGTGTCTTAGTAGCTGAACAAATTTAAAACATGACTTGATTAGAATTGCTTGTCTTTAATCATCAAAAACTTTCAGATTTTTTTTATTGAAAGTGGGTATAACTTATTAGTCAGTGAAGGAAAAAATGTAAAAAGATTGTACATGCACAGAATTTCACAGGATTGTACATGCACAGGATTGTCTGTGCAAGATTGTACATGCACAGAATTGATTCAGCTTTGTGAAACGGGTTCAACGAAAGAAGGAAATGTTCATAAGAGTGGCCTACGTAGGGAACCCCCCCTCCTTAAAAGTTATTGTCTTACCTGAATTCTTGTACAATTCTAATTCAATTTTTTTTAATTATTCCTCCTCTCTCTCTAAAAAATAATGCCGACATATAGAGGCGTATCCATAATTTTTGTTCAGTGGGGGGGGGGGGGCTAAAAGAATTAAACACTTAGAGAAAAAATTATTACATTTTATTACGTATTTACGAAGCAGACAAACATTATGGGGGAGGGGATAAAAATCCACCTATCCTCTCCCCTGAATACAGCCTTGTGTCCGTGCTTTTTTCAAACCCCAAGGACATTCTTTAAGACAGTTAACGTCAGTTCTGCTTTCAAATATAAAACTTTCAAATAAAATATTTCAAAAATTTAATACGAAATATAATGTTTCATTATAGTTACAAGCTACAAAACTGGTGTACGCAGGTGTGATTATTGGGAGTGAGGTTAGGGGTCCAAATCCTTTTATACTGCATCTGGTTCCTCAAATATTGGTTTGCTCATTTTTTTTTATTGTCCGGAATTCTGGAAGTCCTCTGGCTTGAGTCTAGGAGAAAAAATTGTATCCCCGAGCGATCTATATAAATAATAGCATGAGGGGTTCCAAAACTTGTACTATATTTTGCTCAACTTGCTATTAAGTCTTTCTAAGGTAAATGTCTGTGTTTAATTTCGAAAGAATATCTTTGTGTAACCAAGCGCCATCTGGAGAGGGGAATTCGGCGTTTCAGAATTCACGTCTAGAGTTCCGTCATAATTCTAATATTTTTGTATGCACAAGTTTAGAAAGCTTCCCTTGCCCTTCGATATATGATGATTTAATTGTTAGTTTTCCTTTGTTTCCTAAACTTCTGTATTATCCTTTCTTTTGTTTTGGGCTGGGGTTTATATACACAGAAAATAATGTTAGGAGGACGAAAGAGCCCCTCTCTTCTTTCGCCTATGTACAGGTATGTTTACAAAATTGTTTTTACAACAAAGGAAACTACCTGATAACATAATTGAAAATCTGCCTCCATGTCAGTTTCGTCCCAATAAAATTCTATTCGGTGCGAGGGTTAATATGTGAAAAAATTATTGTAACTTTTTTCTTCATTTATTAGTGTAAAGTTCGTACTTCTATGCCACCTCTATATTTTTGGGGTAGGTAATTTTCGATACTCTTGAGTATAATTTTGGGATAGTTTCACACATTTTTGAGCTAAACAATTTCCAATATTTGGTTCCGATTAAACCCAATTTTAATCGAAGGCCTCTGAAACACCAAATACAACAAAAACAGAAAAATTTCAAGAGAGGAGGAGGAAAGAGCCCAAAATATATAAACTTTTCGGATTGTAGTTCAAAATAAGGTCCTGAGAACGATCTCACTTGAAGATTTTGACACTGGGCAACGCAGCTCAGTTTGTTATTAGAAAAAGTAAATAAATATAGAAATAGAAAAAAAAGAGAAAAAAAATAATAATAAGACAAAGGGAAAAGAATTAATGAAACCCTGAACGAACAGAAATCCAAATAAATAATCACATCAAACATAAAAAACGAGTAGAAACGAAAATACATAGAATACTAAAGTAAATGAAAAGAAATTGGTACAAACAGAAGTATGGCAACTGTCTTTTCTCCTAACCGTAATCCTTCTAAGGCCCATTACGTGCACGGTGCCTTACTGAAAACCAAACTTATTCTAAACCTACTTTTTGTAATTATAAATAGATTTTTAATATTATATATAAATACTGTAACATTGAAAATAAGAAAAAATACCGTAAATTAAACGAGAATCATTAATTGTTGAGATTGCCAGAAACTGCAATCGTTATATATTGAATATTGAATTTATTTTTATTATATTTTTTTTTATTTATTATACTATATAATGCTATATAATAAATATATATGTGATAAATATAAATAAATAAATAGATAATTATAATAAATATAATATAAATATAAATGTAATAATAAATAAATAGATAAATAATAATAAAAAGTAAATACATACTATTATAATATTATGTAATACTACATATAATACTATATTTATTATTATGTTTAATCTTTCTTTCAAATCATCTTTACCACTTTTTTTAGTGGTCTTTAATTTTCGTTGATGTTTAAAAAAATTTAAACCCACTGCTCGGAATAGATATTACAGAGCCAGGGGTGGCACATAAGGTGTCTACAAAACCTCGCCAGAGATCTCGGATCTGAGCTGCAGCCGTGACGTCCTCCCACTGTGGTTGAAGAGACATCTCCGCATTACTCAGCTCTCGGTCGTAGTGTCGTCGTAAGATATACTATATATATATATATATATATATA
This sequence comes from Artemia franciscana, assembly GCF_032884065.1. Lineage (NCBI taxonomy): Eukaryota > Metazoa > Arthropoda > Branchiopoda > Anostraca > Artemiidae > Artemia > Artemia franciscana. The sequence goes on from NC_088882.1 coordinate 7,931,713, forward strand.
TATATATATATATATATATATATATATATATATATATATATACTTTATCCGTAAGATATACGTCGTAAGATATGCGGAATAGATATACTTTCCAATAAATGCTAATAATACAATAACCGTTAGAAGGTTTACGGTTAGGAGAGGGGACAGTAACAAATTCCCTTGTGTAGTCATTTTGTTGTTTTTTTTTGTAAGTTTGACTGGAGTATGCGTTTTATTTTCTATTCGTCTCAGGATTCAGTTCTTATCATTTTGCTTTGTTTCATAGTTCTTACAAAACTGTTGCAAAAAGTACGTTCTTATATTTCTTGGGAAACACTCATGACGTTTATTTTTACTAATTAAATTTATTAGACTGTTGTGTATTATTATGTTTTTTACTATTCAAATCTTCTTTGTCTTGTTGTGGCTTTTAATGGTAATGAATTATTATCATTTTTTAGCTTGGGATTGTAATATCAGCAGACAGGTCTGAAGGCATATTTTGTTATTTACGTACATTTTATTCAAAAAAAGACTACGTGCGTACAACGAGTTTGCCTCTTAGCTAAATTTGTGTACCTATTTATTAATTATTATGTATTGTTTGTAATTAATGAACCTGAACCTGAAGAAAAATATAGTTATAGGCAATTACTCTTATTTATGTTTTGTTTCCCATGAGTTAAAAAAAAAATAAAAAAAATCAAGTCGCTGAAGTTCAAACATCCAAAAACAGAGGCATATTCTAATATGGGGTTTTCAGGAAATGTTGGTTTAAGAATAATTCTGTTTCTGAAAATAAATAAATAAAGAAACTAAATCCGAAAAAGAAAAATTAAATGAAATACGGCATATTAATAAAATTCTATTTGCAAAATAAGATATATTGAATTATGAAAAAGTAGTAGTAGCAACTGCAATAAATATTGCAAATAAAAAAATCCTTACGTTTAAGTTTTCTTTACTAGCTGGGTTGCCAAATCAAGAAAATAAAAAGAGGGACTAGAACTTTTTTAATTTTCTTTTTAAAGAAAAATAAGATATAAAATAAAATAATTTGTACCAAATTGTATAATACTACTAAAATAACAATTAAAATAGTAATAAATATTTAATTTAATATAATAAAATTCAAGTGAATTTAATATATATATAATAAAAATTACTAAAAATACTTTTTCAATAACTTAATTGTTAATGTGATTGTTAACTTGAAATTTTTACGATCATATATATCACAAAAAATAGGAAAAACCGTTAATACATTTTCTTATGAAACAAAAAAAAAAAAAAAACACAAAAGCATTTATGCAGTTTTTCTTTTATGTGGGGTTGCCAAATTTAGTAAAAAAAAAAAAAAAAAAAAAAAAAAAACATGGATGAAAAATCAACAGGAAGCGAAAATACACGGGACTTAACAGCTTAGAATAATGATAGTATTTTTTCCTTTTAAAGTAAAATTATGACTAGGAATCAGAATGTTGTTAATACTTAAATCCTCACTAATGAAAATTAAGCAATTAATTTTATCAAAATTAATCAAAATTAAGCAATTAGTTTTGCTCATTTATTCTTGGGGTTTAATTTAGCAACTCTGACGGGAATACTTGAAACAAAACAAAAGATAGGCGTAGAAAATAAAAGTGTTTAAGTATAAATAGGCCTAAGTTGGATGAAGATGACAAAAATGTCTTCATATATTGTCAATGAAACTTTATGTGTATTAAAAATAATATGGCAATGAAAAAAAGAAAAGACTAAATAAATTTAGGAATGGATATAGTAAGGAGAGGATACATACATAATGCAAAATTTAAAATACAAATAAAAGTTAAAATACAGAAATGTCTATGTTAAGAAGTAATATCATAAAATAATATAATGTAATCATATATAAAAACAATAAAAAGGTGTATATTAAAACTAAAAATTTAGATGAAAATAAAATATATAATACATATATAATACATAAAACATAGATATTATAGTCAGACTTGGATAAAATTATATTTGCGTACTAATTCAGCATAAATAAATATAGACCGGTTGTAATATGTCGGGTTGACCCGGAGGAGTCAACCCGTATTTATTTTTAAAATAAATACGGAGGAGAGTTTTCCTCATTAATGGATTAAGGAAAGTCCACTTTCCACTGGCTTTCAAAAAATGAAAGCCCACTCCTACATATCTAAGGAGCGTTGACACGTAATAAACCCTTGCAGAACGGGTCCTCTGGGCTTACAAATAATACCACTTTACATTTTTTTTTATTCTCTATAACTTCCGTAGCTTTTTCTTTTTGGCTATTTTTACTTAAGTGCTTTCTGGCAAAATAGGAGGAGTCTCCCCTTCTTTCTTTCGACGTATTTCTTTCATGTATGTTCTTGATCATTTTTGTTGTTGTTGTTTCTTTTTTCCATTGAAAATTTGACAATTTTTAAAATAGTTTATCTTTTTTGTATTTCAGACAGGCTGACGTTGTCAATGGGTTTAGACATCAGTGTCACAGGTAATTATCTTCAAACAAACACATAAAAATAATCGATTTTTGCATGTTTTTTTCTGCTAAAGTATAATTGCTTGTGACAAAAAACCCTCGTGCAAAAGATAATTGTTTTAATGGTCTTTAAAAACACAACACAATCATGACATGGGTATACCGTAAATGTTTTGTGGTTTTTACATTTAACTGAAATTAAGACTTTGTTTTGTTCCTTTCCAAACTTCCTATTTAAATTATTCTCCATGGAGAAATTTTCTGCGGGAGCAACATTCCATTGGAGGAAGGGGGAGGTTGATTTTCGGGAAGTATTTTAAAAGTTGGGCGTATTCCCCCATTAAGTAAAAAAGGATCGGTAATTAAAGGAAAACAAGTCTTTCTTCGAATGAAAGTATGCTAAGAAATATTTTTCAGGCAGAATTATAATATTTTCTTTCGGGGAGGAGGGGGAAGTGCACAGCAAGGATGGAATTATACGTGGGTAATTTTGCCAGGGAAGAATTATACTTGGGAAGAACTTATTATGACAGAAAATTTTTTTTCCCACGAAGAGAGGTGGATTTCCGGTGATTACTTGAAAAAAGACCAGATATTATATAGAAAAGAACAAGTTTTAGTACTAAAAAGTAAGGATCAAAGTTAAAACCCAAAACGAGTAGAAATTACTTCGCATATGAGAGGGGGCTGTTCCTCCTCAATGCTCCACTCTTGACGCTAAGCTAAAATCTTTTGTCTCGATCTTTCTGTAAGAAGAATTCCTGAAACACAAGGGCCATATAATTAGAGTCAGAAACTTCTTTGAAAGTTCTTAAACACTTAGTGAAGAGAATGGGTTTCGAGACAAAAGCCCCCCTTATATAACGGAATAATTTTCGTTCATCTCAAGTTTTAATATTACTCCTTACTTTCTGTAGATTTTTTTATTTAAATGGTTCGTGTTAATGAACTGCAAGTAAGGAATGACGCGGCAAAATACTGACCAAAACCCTTAAAAAGCAGAATTTTGATATGAGTTGATCAAACAGTTAGTGATGGCAAAATGTAGTAAGGAGCGACCCGGCTCAATACCAACCAAAACTATAAAAAAACGGAATTTTGATACCAATAGTTACATCAAAAGAAACGCATTTTAACGCTGATTTTAAATATATAAGTTTCATCAAGTCTTATTCATCAAAAGTTACAAGCCTGAGAAAATTTTTCTTATTTTAGAAAAAGGGGAAACACCCCCTAAATGTCATACAATCTTAACGAAAATCACACCATCAAATTCAATGTATCAGAAAACCCTATTGTAGTAGTTTCAAGTTCCTATCTAAAAAAATGTGGAATTTTGTATTTTTTGCCAGAAGATAGATCACGGATGTGTGTTTATTTGTTTTTTTATGTTTTTTAGAGGTGATTGTATCGACCCAGTGGTCCGAGAATGTCGGGAGAAGGCTCATTTTAACGTAAATTAAAAGTTATAGTGTGCTTTTTAGTTGACCTAAAAACTGGAGTGCAACTAGCCCCCTTCCCAGAGGTGCCATTTGGGGGGTCAGGGGTGGGAAAATACCCACCTCAGATTTGCCAGGGGGCCCAAGCTTCCACCGCAAAGGGCCCTTTGCCGGCCATAATAATCCATTATATGCAACATAATCCATTCTGTTTAATTGATTTGAAATTACTGCACGCCTATTAACCAAAGAGCGTAATTACCTGACGACCCTTGGGGTAATTACGCTATTTGCTATTAACCATTGTAAACTTTGAAAGTATGTTAGATACATAATAAAAGTCTCAAGTTCTGTCAAATGCCCATATCCTAGATGATTATATTAGTAGTAAAATTATGAATATTTGCAGTAATTACTCTAAGTTGACAGATTAAAATAGGTCAGTTCCTGTTAAATGTTTCAATGTTTATTTCCTTGTTTTAGTGAATATAAGCCACCGTTTTAGATTACTCGAGTCAGTTTTTATTCTGTTTCTGTCCTCGTCTTATGTACATTTACAGTATCATATGTGTAAATAAACATTTTTATGCTCGACACATAAACCTTATGAAAGTTAGAGACGCTTGACATCCTCTACCGGTCGAATCCCAGATTGTAGGCCAACGCTACCATAAGACTCTAAAGACGAGAGCACAGAGAGAAGTAGAAGACTTTACATCATTAAGCCTTTTAACTTTTTAGTTAGGTAAATATAAACGTATTAATAGCCATTAGCACTAGAAATCAAAAGATCACCAAGCATCTGAAACAATTTGTGACAGCTTCGACGCTAGGAAAAAACTTTATTCAATCTGGAAATTGGACTACTACTTTGGCGGATGAAATGAAGCGAGAGTACTTCGAGACTTTCGACCGTCTACTAGCCGAATTTGACAGAAGGTTCACAGATAACTTGCCACTGCCGTGCACACTCAAAGCCTTGGATCCAAGCTCGACCAAGTTTATGGACACAGAGGATTGCAAGCGTTTCTCTGCTCTTTACGGGGAGCTGGATATCGACGACATTCTTCTCGAATCTCAAGCTGGTATTGTCAAGCGTTTCTTGCTAGATGAGGAGAAAAATCTGGAAAACTTCCTAGACATTGTCGACCATCTTCAGGCATTACCAGTGGCTTACTCAGAAGTAATTAAAGTACTTAGTATTGCTGCCACACCTCCTGCGACAACAGCGAGCAATGAGCGTTTGTTTTCTAGCCTAGAAATAGTGAAAAACTACCTGCGGTCTACAATAGGAGACGATCGTCTCATTTGATGTTTGCAGAGGAGGGTTTAGTAAAACATTGTACTACGACCAGCTTGTTGATGATTTTGCAAAGATGAAACCGCGGCGGTTCCCCTTGTTACCTTGAGTGTTGTAATATTTTTTTCCCTTGTTATGTTTTTCCATTTTGTAAATATATTTGATCTGAAAGATTTCTGCTGAAGGAAAACCGAGATTTTGGTTACAACCCTTAGCATGTTAATGAAGATTACTTTCACCGACGTATTGTTTACTTAAATAAGAAAGTTTCTCGCTGAGTAAGGCCAGCCTGTAGTCTGGTTGAATTTTTCACTTTCAATTTAATCACTTAACCTCGTTTATTGTGATCTTTGATGTTATAACTATTCTTAGAGGTCATTGTGGCTGAGTTCCACATTCGGTTACAGTACATTTCCAAGCAACACACGGGTGCTGAAAATGCGTTTTTACTTAGAATATTCGATCGATGTGCTGCCAAAACCCACATTTTCTCTTACGCGACACGAGGTGAGTCGGGGGGGGGCAAGATGGAGTTCAGCCCCATCCCAAGATTTGGCCCAAATGGCGCCTCTGCCCCCTCCCGCGCTCATCTTTTCCCAAAGTCACTGGATTAAAATAATGAGATAGCCATTTTGTTTAGCATAGTAAAAAAATCCAATAACTGTGTCTTTGGGAACGACTTAATCCCCACAGTCCCCGAGGGAGGGGCTGCAAGTTTCAAACTTTGACCTCTGTTTACATATAGTAATGGTTATTGGGAAGTGTACATACATTTTCAGGGGGCTTTTTCGTGTTGGGATGGGAGTGGGTTGGGGAGAGGGTTCCGTGGGAGGATCTTTTCATCGAGGAATTTATCATGAGGGAAAAAAATTTCCATGAAGAGGGTGTAGGATTTTCTAGCATTATTTAAGAAAAAAACAATGAAAAATAAATAAAAAAAGTTCATAACTTCAAGCAAGGAGGACCATTAAAACTTAAAACAAAACATAAAATATTCTGTATATAAGGGGGTTCGTCTCCTCAATACCTTGCTCCTTACGGTAAAATATTTTTAGTAATTTCAACTGTTTATTTTACGGCCTTTGTGATTCAGAGTCATTCTTAAAGAATTTGGCCGAAATTCAAGATTTAGTGTAAAGAGCGAGCTATTGACGAGGGGGCAAACCCCCTCATATGCGTAGTAAAAATATGCGAATATAGAATTTCTTTACTTAAGTTATTTCGTAAGTTAGATATATTCATTACTAATAAGAACGTCAGTAAAAAATATAAATCGTTCGAATTGCATTTTTAAGTAACCGAAAATGGGAGGGCGACTCAGCTTCCTCCCCCGCCTTTTTTTTTATCAAAATTGAGCGATCAAAACTATGAGAAACCATTTAGCCAAAAAAAAAAATAATATGCAAATTTTGTTTAAATATTCATTTGCGGTGAGCCAAAATAAAAACACGCATTAATTAAAAAACGTTCAGAAATTAAATAAAAAAGAACACGTTTTTTTTAACTGCAAGTAAGGAGCGACATCAGAACTTAAAACGAACAGAAATCATTTCGTACATGAAAGGGGTTTTCCCCACCTCAACACCTCACTCTTTACGCTAAAGTTTTTTATTGTTTTAAAAAGTAGAACTGTGACAAAGAGTCAAACTTTATCGTAAAGAGCGAGGCGTTTAGGAGGGGACAGCGCCTTTCATATAAGGAATAATTCCTATTCGTTTTAAGTTTTAATGTCGCTCCTTACTTGAAGTTAAAAAACTTGTTTTTTTACTTAACATATCTAAGAATCGGCTTATTATGCTGATACAAAATGTAGAAGATTCATTAGGTTGGTGTTACCCGTCAAAGGTTATGAGCCTGAAAAAATCCGTCTTATTAAAAAAAAAAAAAAAAAAAAAATGAAAAACACACCTATAGATCAGATAATCTTAACAAGAAATGATACTATCAAATTTAGCCTATTAGAGAACCAACTGCAGAAGTTTCAGGCTCCTATCTGCATAATTATGGAATTTTTGTATTGTTTTCTTATTTATTTTTTGCCAGAAAAAAGACCACGCATGCGTGTTTATTTGTGTTTATTTGTTTATTGTTTTTGTGGGTTTGATTATTTGCCTTATTTGTTATTGTGTTATTTGTTTTTTGGCAAAAAAAATGAGGAACCCCCTGATAAATCATAGAATTTTAATAAGAAATGACACTATCAGATTTAGCCTATTGGAGAACCCTACTGTATAGGTTTCATGCTCCTATCTGCAATATTGTGGAATTTTGTATTTATTTATTTTTATTTTTTGCCAGAAGAAAGATTTGGTATGGTTGTTTATTTGTGTGTGTATTTTGTTTTATTTTTTTCCCAGGAGCTATTGCATAGAACCAATGCTCATTCAATATTGTGAGAAGGCTCATTCGGACAGAAATTATAAGTTTCGGTGCTCATTTAAAAGCTCTGAACCAAAACAACTTTAGGGTAATTAGCCCCTTCTACCGCCCTTATATCCCCAAAAGTCATCTGATCAATTTTTTTTGATAGCCTTTTCGTTCGGTATAGTTGAAATGTACAATTATCATGTCTTTGGAGTGACTCCCAACCCAAAAAAAAAACTGGAGAAAGGGCCAGAAGTTATGAAAATTACCCATTGTTTGCATATAGCATTTATTTTGGAGAAGTATACCAACAATTTTCAAGAGAGGGTGGGATATTTTACGGGGATGGTTTCTATACGGAAGAATTTTTGATTGGGATGAAGTTTTTGGGAGAGATCTTTCCAGAGAAAATTATACTCTTGGAGATTTTTACAAGCTTGCCTTCACACGAAATTTTACTCGGTTAAAAATTGTATAAGAAATTCGTTTTTTTTTGTCTTAATTTGTTGTTGGCGACCCCATTTTACATTTGGAGATGCTTTGGGGGAATCACTATCCAAGAAAAATATTCAGCGGAGCAGGAATTCTCAAGGGATTTTCACGTCGGGAGTGGTTTCCCAGGGGAGAAATTTTCCATGGGGCAAATCTAACCAGGAAATATTCTCCATGAGGAGATCCCAAGACACTGCCATGTGGAGCCCCCGCTTGTGGCAAAAATAGGGCGGTCCCTGGGTGGTATTTACCACATAGGGGGATTCCCCCTTGCCTTAAAAAGGATCAGGAAGATAATAAGAAAAATCTTTCTTCAAATGAAAGTAGGTTAAGGAGTATTTTTCAGGCGGAATTGTAGGCAGGGATTTTTCTGGGGCCAATTTGCAGTGAGGACGGACATGTCCGGGGGTAATTTCTCAGTGGAAGAATTTTTAGCTAGAGGAACATTCTTTGGAGGTTTTTTTCTGTGAGGAGAATTCCACAATTAAATTAGGAAACGAGTTTTTATACTGGAAGTATACAAAACTGTTCAATCATTAGAAATTAAAATAAACAGAAATTATTCTGTATATTAGTGGGAGAGCCCCCTCCCCAATATCTCATTCTTCAAGCTAGAGTTCAACCTTTTGTCTCAATTCTCTAACAACAGTTTCTGGGACACAACGGTCGTGTAATCAGAATCAGGAACTTTTTATTAAAAGTTCTTAAAAACTTTATCGTGAAGACAAGAATATCTAGGAGAAGGCAGTCCTTCTTTTATACGAAATTAAATAAAAAAACAAGTTTTTTTTAACTGAAAGTAAGGAGCGACATTAAAACTTAAAACGAACAGAAATTACTTCGTATATGAAAGGGGCTGCTTCCTCATCAACGCCCCGCTCTTTACGCTAAACTTTGACTCTTTCTCTCAAATCTTTTTTTTTAAACAGTAAAAACCTTTAGCGTAAAGAGCGGGGCGTTGATGAGGAAGCAGCCCCTTTCATATACGAAGTAATTTCTGTTCGTTTTAAGTTTTAATGTCGCTCCTTACTTTCAGTTGAAAAAACTTGTTTTTTTTATTTAATTTCTGAACGTTTTTGAATCAATGCATGTTTTGATTTTGGCTCTCCGCAGAGGAATAATTAAAACGGAATTTACATATTTATTTTTTTTTGTTTTGGCTAAATGACTTTCTCATAATTTTGATCGAATGATTTTGAGAAAAAAAGAGTGGGGGAGGAAGCCTAGTTGATCTCCAATTTTTTGGTTAGTTAAAAAGGCAACTAGAAATTTTAATTTTTTACTAATCTTTTATTAGTAAAAGATATACGTAACTTAGAAATTAGCTTACGTAAAGATCTTTTTATTCTCATGTTTTCATTACATATATGAGAGATTCGCCCCCTCGTCAGTACCTCTCTCTTTACACTAAATCTAAAATTTTGTCCCAATTCATTAAGAATGACCCCTGAATCAGAAAAGCCGTAGAATAAATAGTTGACATTACTAATAATACTCTAGCGTAAAGAGCGAGGAATTAGGAGGAGGTGAGCCCCTTATATGGGTAATAATTTCTGTTCTTTTTAAGTTTTAATGCTGCTCCTTACTTCCAGCTGAAAAAAACTTCTTCATATTTATTTTTCCATTGTTTTTTTTTTTAAATAATGCTAGTAAATCCTGCGCTCCCTTCATGGAATTTTTCTTCTCCCATGACAAATTCCTCGATGGAAAGTTCCCCCCAGCATATCCCCCTCTTCACAATCCCTCCCCCAACCAAAAAATCCTCCTGAAAACGCCTGTACACTTCCCAATAACCATTACTATATGTAAGCACTGGTCAAAGTTTGTACCTTGTAGCCCCTCCCACGGGGACTGTGGGGGAGTAAGTCGTCCCCAAAGACATGGTTATAAGGTTTTTCGACTACGCTGAATAAAATGGCTATCTTGTCACTTAAAAAGGGTACTAGAACTTTTCTTTTCCGTTAGAATGAGCCCTCTCGCAACATTCTAGGACAACTGGGTCGATACGATCACCCATGGGGAAAAAAAACAAAAAAACAAATAAACACGCATCCGTGATCTGCCTTCTGGCAAAAAATACAAAATTCCACATTTTTGTAGATAGGAGCTTGAAACTTCTACAGTAGGGTTCTCTGATACGCTGAATCTGATGGTGTAATTTTCGTTAAGATTCTATGACTTTTAGCGGATGATTCCACCTATTTTCTAAAATAAAGCGAATTTTCTCAGGCTCGTAACTTTTGATGGGTAAGACTAAACTTGATTAAACTTATATATTTAAAATCAGCATTAAAATGCAATTCTTTTGCTGTAGCTATTGGTATCAAAATTCCATTTTTTAGAATTTTGGTTACTATTGAGCCGGGCCGCTCCTTACTACTGTTCGTTACCACGAACTACGTGATAGTTTCTTTTCGTTATGAGTTTTAGTATTGCTCCTTACTTTCAATAGAAAAAATTGTTTATTTAATCGAACTGTTCGCGGTAAAAAACTCTAAGTAAGGAGCAATACAGCTCAATAGTAACCAAAAGTCTAAGAAATAGAGTCTTTAAAATAACAGATAAACATAGAGAATGGAATTTTGATGCTTATTCAAAATGTATAAATTTCATTAAATTTAATGGTACCCATAAAAAGTTCCAAACCTGAGAAAATGTGCTAAATTTTTGAAAATAGGGGGAAACACCCCCCAAAAATATCAAGTGATCTTTAAGAAAATCACAAAATCAGTTTCAGCATACCAGAGAATCGTAATATAGAGCTCCTATGCACATAAATGGGGAATTTGGCATTTTTTGTCACAAGAAAGATCGCAGATGCGTGTTCATTTTTTTTATTATAGTAAAGATCATTTCGAACCAATAGTCGTAAAATATCAGAAGAGGGCTCGTTTGATCAAAAATCAAAAGTGCTAGTGCACTTTGTAAGTGACCAACAATATTTGAAGGCAGGTAGCCCCCTTCCACATACATCTTTTCTCATAAGTCACTCAATCAAATTCTTGAGATATCTTTTTTCAGATAAGTCGAAAAATCTAATAACTATTTCTTTGGGGATGACTTAACATCCCACAGTTTCCAGGGAAAGGTTTGCAAATAATGAACTTTGCCCACTGCTTACATATAGTATTGGTTATTTGAAAGTATAGAGATTTTTAAGGGGTATTTTATGGTGGAGGGGAGGCTGTACGTGGGAAGATCTTTTCATGGAAAAATTTTTCACATGGGACAGAAGTTTTGCGTAGAGGGGTAGCCCAATTTCTCAGCATTATTTTTAAAAAAATATCAGAAATTACGTGAAAAAACAAAAGATTTTTCAACTGAAAGTAAGGAATAACATTAAAACTTATAACAAACAGAAATTATTACGATATGAGGGTGGCTACATCGTCAATTCATCGCTGTTTACATTGAAGTTCTTTTCAGTACCATTTAAAGAGCTTTTTATTCTAATTAAAAAGCCTTTGTGATTCAGGATTCATTTTTAAATAAGTGGGACAACTTTCGAACTTTAGCGTCAAGAACGAGATATTGAGGTGGGGGAGACACTTCTCGTATACGCAGCAATTGCTGTTCGTTTTACGTTTTAATGTTGCTCCTTACTTTCGGTTGAAAAAACCTGATTTTTCCTTTCATTTTCAGTACAAGAAGCCAATTCTATGGCTGTATTAATTGTTATAAATTTTTTTTTTTTACTTTCGGTTACTATTTGCCCGAGTCAATGCTTACAAACTGTTCAATCAAAATCAAATTGTAATAAAAAGCTGTTTAAATAATTCTTTAAAATTATTTAACCAAACAAATAAAACTGTTTTCATTTGGTTTGGTTAGAACTAAATTAAAAGACCCGTTTTTTTCTAAATTCACTTTAAGCTACAATTTTTATAATTATAAAGGTTACATGTTTTCATCATTTTCAAAATTCTCCAAGTTTCTTACTACTATCACTCGTAACTACAAACCGGAATTCTGAATAATGATATGTTTATTTTAGGTAGTAAAATGTATTGTTATCGACTTCCTTGGTCGACCCTAGTTTTGCTTCGCATAAGCCAAAAATGAGGTATTTAGTATGGCAACGGGGTGCAATTTCGTCAGTTGGGGCTAATTTTACCAATTCAAATAAAAATAAAACATTCTGAGGATGCTGGAATTATGTAGGCCTATTTTAGTTTCGACAAGATTTTTGAAAACGCTAAATTTCAGGAAGCATACTAGGGTCTGAGGGACAGTTGCCCATCTCTGCCAAATAGGAAATTAGGCCCCTGGTGGCAAATTGCCTATAAACAGATCTACAATCTATTCCGCGCAGTCTGGTAGTTTCAAGTTCATTTGTTTTGTGCACAAAGTGCTTCTTGATTTGGGTTTCGATATAAGACTTTCCACCAGCAATGCCCTTTGATTTTTTACAGTGGGTATAGTAATATAGTGGGTACAGTGGGTATAGTAATATAGTTCCTAATATTTTGGTCGAATGTTATGACAAATTGCACAGAGCTTGAATGTGCTTGGAAAGGGCGTTGGCTTTAAACATCCATAATATATAAATATCCTAACACACTGAATTTTATATCAGTTTATAACTTGCAAGTTGAAAAACTAGTGATCAAGCTAACACCTAAATATAAATATGAAGGTAAGAGAATGTGTACATACTAGTATTCAGTAGTTTGGGCATCCATAAGGAGAAGGCAAGACCAGGTACTAGTCCCCCTTCTCCTCTAAGTTGAGCAAAAATATAAAATAGTAGATATTTCAAAATATTTCTAGACACATAATATTTTTTATGTCAATGAAAAAAAAATTCCGAAAGTTTTGTCAACCTAAGACTATTTTTGCCGATTATCTATGAAAAGTTTTGGGAATAATTATAAAGCTTAAGTATAACTGAGTAAAGAACAAAAGTAAAATAAAAATAAAGAAAACGGTAAATAACCAAACAATAGAAAAAAGTAAGACAATGTCAAGAATAGTCAAAGACTATTTTCTCAGCAGTTTTAAATAATACAAAATAATTGATTTTCGAAAATATCTCTTAAAATGCTTAACAGTCTATGTTATAGATTAAATTAAATCTACATTATTTATTTACTAACATAAATCTACGTTATTATTATTCAATTAACTGAGTTGGCATAAAGAAAAACAAATGGCAGAGCTATAAATGCAAGGTTGAAGCAATTTTGTTTCCAGATCTATCGGAATTTTCCATTTTTATTTTAATCGTTTACTGAGAATAAGTTTGTTTTAATTTATTTAACTTTCTGTAAGATTTTACGATTTATTGTTCTTCATTGTAAACCTGTCTTTTGGAGTCCATTGTTTCTGGAGTAGGAGTAGTAATAATATTATATCAGTAAGAGTTCTAGCTCAATGGACGAAACCAAGCTTGAAAATTATGGGGTATGCCATTCAAACCACCCTGTCACAAGGCTCTTTATGAGCTATTGCACTGGAGGTAAATATACCCAAGTAGCAGAAACGGTTGCGTTGTGTTGACCTTAGATGGCTTTGTGGTACAACGAGGAATAGTAGCAGCAGTACCATTGATTTCTTGTAAGGAAGATAGAAAGACTTGGTACTAATTAAATATATTCAATTCAATTCTCAAACTTATATCTGCTATAAAAACAGACTTAATTTGTACTAACCCTAAATATATTCTTATAAAAATTTTTGTGACATTTCTATGCTCCCTCCAGTGACCTTCTTGAAACATGTTTTTTTCCTTCAGTGTTCACCAAAGTGATAAAACTTATCCTGGATGTTATAGGGTTATGAAAAGCTTAAAGGGTTGAGGGAAAGCTTAAGGGTTATTGAAAGCCATTCCTAAGGGAACACTAGTTGGAGTCACGAATCCCTTTTTGCTATTTAGGATTATTTCAAAGATCTAAATTTGACTTTACAATGCTTAGTTTTCGGAAAACACACATTCTTGCTTCTTTTGAAAATGAGCTTTGGTGCTGAAGAATTGGAGTTTTTGGGGAAGAAATAAGACTGAAAGCTTCGCAGGGTTGGACAACAAAGCATAACCGCAATTAGTGAGAATCAGTTATAAGGTAGCTCAAGGGTGTTTGAGGGTAGCTTAAAAGGATAGAAGTACCTTGAATTTGGAATATATTTTTACAGTTAAATTTTTTTTTAACAACTTTTGAATTAACTTTACATTTCTCCCATCAAATATACCAAAATATTTGTAGTATTAATAAATTGACGTTGCAGAGATAATGTTAAATTTCTTCTATTATAATATTGTAATTTCTATTTGGCTTTTACCATAGGCCTATACTAAGGTATTTTATCACAAGCTAATATTCTTAGGGAAATCTATTTGTCTTTGATTTCTGATTAGGTATGGTATTAGGTCTGATTAGATATGATTAGGTGCAATACTTACAGGTAGCAAGTTACGAAAAAAAATTCATATCCGAGACTTTTCAGAGTTAAATTCATGTATAAATCAAGTAATTTTCTAGCTTAAAAATAATAATAAAATCATTTTATTTTCTGTAACAAAAAAACAACAGAAGGAAAAAACAAATAAAAATAGACTATTTTAAGTTTTTGTATTTCAATTTTGAAATTTCTACTGGCTATTGTTTGCTTTCTTCTATATGTAAATTTGTTGGTTTTTTACTTGTGACAAGTTGTGACTTGAGACAAGAGCTTGGTCAAACATTAAAAATATGGATTCCTGGCCATATGAAAAATTCTAATTTTTAAACTAAGTACTTAAAATGTTTAAATTCCACAAAGCACCCAAAAATATATTTCCGCTTCAATGCGTAACATCCTTTTCTTTCTGACTTTGGTCCTAAATAGGAGTTTTTTTTTTTTTTTTTAGCTAAATTGACGATGAATTTTATCTTTTTAAAGCATTTTTAATTTTCAGGTTCTTATCATAGCTACTTTTGTTGCCTTGTCTGTTGCTGCCCCTCAGTACCCCAAACCAGCAGGCTACTCTGGTTATAAGCCCGATTACAAGCCATCATACAAAACTGATGTGAGTTTTCAATTATATTTACCAATGATTTTGTTTTTTGCTTAAGTTTATAGCCTACATGACAGTAATAATAAAGAGGAGAGGCAGGAAAGAAATTAAAATGTAAAGCAAAAAGTTGTAGAAAGCGGGCAGCCACTCCGAATGGAACCCTCAATTGATAAGCGGAAATTAAAGAACACCTGAAGAAGATTTAAAACCCAAGGATAGGAAGAGATGAGATACAAAAAAGAATGGCGCTTTAATGTTCTTTATGCTTGCAGTTCCTTATTTTCTTCAAAGAAAACGGAAAAAAACGAGTAAAAATAAAATAGGAAAAGAAAACAGAAAAACAAAACACAGTCATCATAAAATATTCAAGGCAAGAGTACGATCTTCATCCGTTTTTGCTTTGTTTTCTTTTGTTGATTCTTAATAAAATCGTCGATTATGGATTTCTAACAAAACAAAATCCATCATTTAATCCTAAATCTTTAAAATTATCTATTGGGTGTTATTTAATGTTTCAGCGCTATAGGTAATATTCATATTTATCTTTAGTTTGAAAGTAGAATTAAAATCTATTATCTACGAAGAGCGTTCGTTTGAAGGGGTTAAGAGAGGGAATGCCTAAGCATAGAGATTTAAGATTATAATACTAAACATCCAAAATAAGGAGTGATCTTGGAAGTGCCTAGAATATTTTTGGCCTTTGCCTTCCCCCCACTGAGACAATTTATAACTTAGGATTTCCCCTCCCCTACGCCAAACAACTATTTGGAATAGCGGTTCTTCAGTTAATTAAATTCTTGTTCATTTTCCTGTTTGATCATAGTTCTTCTGACCTTTTTTTTTATTTTAGTATGCACCAGCCCCCTATGACTTTGCTTGGGCAGTGAAGGATGACTACACATACAATGACTACAACCACCAAGAAAGCTCAGATGGTAATGGCTACGTAAAAGGCAGCTACCAGACTCTACTTCCAGATGGCCGTGTTCAGACTGTTACCTACACTGCTGATGATTATACCGGATACGTTGCTGATGTTCAGTATTCTGGTGAAGCTAAATATGACTACAAGCCAGCATACAAACCCTCTTACCCAGCACCAGCATACAAGACACCAGCATACCCAGCCCCTGCTTACAAAGTGCCAGCATACCCTGCACCTGCATATTCCTCTCCCGCATACAAGGCCCCAGCCTACAGGCCAAAATATTAAGAGATCTCCCTTTTATAGAATG
Organism: Artemia franciscana; assembly: GCF_032884065.1. Taxonomy (NCBI): domain Eukaryota; kingdom Metazoa; phylum Arthropoda; class Branchiopoda; order Anostraca; family Artemiidae; genus Artemia; species Artemia franciscana. The sequence goes on from NC_088882.1 coordinate 7,948,013, forward strand.
TGATGAATATATTTTTACATTAATATTGAAAATAAAATTTATAAGAATAAGTATAATGTTTTATTGACCTCTTTTTTTGTGGAGTAATACTTTTTGTTTTAGGTTTTTTGGTTCAGATGAAAGGAGTTCAGAAACAGTAAGAGCTGGGAACTGAGTTTTTTTTTCTTGCAATTACAACCTTTAAAATTGTATATTGCTCCTGTAAAATCTGAGAAGTTTCTTTTCCAGAAAATATTGGAGTTTTTTTCTGGTCTCCGTTTTAACGGACTTCTCTTGATCTTTTAAGACCGCTTGCTTAATTTGATCACCAATGAGAAATAAAAGACACACACCAATAAATAAGCACACATCTTTGAGCTTTCTTCTGCCGAAAAAAGACAAAATTTTACATTCTAGTAGATGGGAGCTGAATGATACATAATTGCAAAATTGTTTGATATGCTGAATCTGGTAGTGTTAGATTCCTTAACGTTTTGAGGGTTTTTCGCTTCTTTCGCTCCGAGCTGGGAACTGAGTATTTTGATATTGCAATTATAACCTTTAAAATTTGATATTGTTCCTTTAAAATCTGAGAAGTTCTGTGGTTTTTTTTCCAGAAAATGTTGGAGTTTTTTCTGGTCTACTATACAGAACAAACAAGAATCTCCGGTTTAACGGCCCTTTCTTGATCTTTTAGGATCACCGGTTTCATTGGATCACCAATGATAGATAAAAGACACACACCAATAAATAAACACACATCTGTGAGCTTTCTTCTGCCGAAAAAAGACAAAATTTTACATTCTAGTAGATGGGAGCTGAATACTACATTATTGTAGGGCTCTTGTATATGCTGAATCTTATGGTAAGAATTTCATTAGGATTCCTTGCCATTTTGAGGGTGTTTCACTTCTTTTTTGAAAGTCATGCAAATTTCCAAGGCTTATAACTTTTGATGGGTAACGTTAAAATTAAAGAAATTTTACATATTTTTTCCAAATAAATGGGATTCATTAGTCTAGTGTTAACCATAAAAAGCAGAAAACCTGATAAAAGCCCCCTGGTTCTAGAAAAAGGGGCAAACACCCCCCAGAAAATCAAAGAATTGTGTAGTTCAACCCTCCTCTCTTAGGTTATAATGACAGAAAGGTTTAGATAGATAGGGTATGTTCTGCAGATGAAGCCTGACAGATTGCTTAAGACCGTTCTTTTCAGCCAACTGTCTTGGGCTAAACAGAAAGCAAGTCATCCACGGTCGTGGTGGGAAGATGTTATAAAGGAAGATTTAAGGGAAATCAGAACTTCCTGGTAAGGTGTAAAGATTGAGGTTTTGAATAGATTGGAATGGAGGCTGAACGTCCATAGCTATGTTGGCGTCGGGAGGTTTGGTGCTGCGGCAAGTTGTTAATAGTACTAGCAATAGCGTAAGTGTTGAGCGTTACTGAGTAAAATTTATATATTTAATTTAATTTTGAATACATACAACCGATATATTTGACGGCTTTATACATCATAACTATAAGAAAATAAAAAAAATTAAAGTGAAAAACTATATCAATACAATTACTCCTGGTAAAAACAAATAAGCACGTAAAAATAAGCACGCATCCTTTCCGAGGGAAACTATATTATAAAATATTTCTTTATATACTGGCTTCAGTTGTCGGCCTATGGATACTTAGGCATGATAAATTTGTAGCGTATTTATCGGGTCTGCCTCCTTTTTAAGTCGTTTTCATTCTGTCTCTATAATTATCCTTACCTTAGATCCTGGTTCCTCCTGTGCTGCAAGAGCCACCAATCATCCCTCATATGTGCTGCTACCCAGATGTCTTCCAATTAGGGTTGAATTGTCGAATTGATAAACTTCAGGTCCCGCTGGTATGTACAACAAAGAGTGTTTTTGGCTTTCTTCATCTTCGGGTTCCCTCTCCTTGCCACTTGAGTACCGTTCTGGGCAGTCTGTCTTCCACCAAACGGATAACGTGTCCCAAGTAGCGCCATCTTCGTTGGCGTATGATATCTGTTACCAGGGGCTGATGCTTTATAGAGCGAACTGTCTGGCTGGTTATGTGGTCCTTCCAGTTAATACTCAGTATCCTGCGAAGACAGTTGTTTTCGAAAGCGAGAATTCTCTTTTCTTGCTGTTGACTCCGTTTCCAGCATTTACAGCTATAGAGGAGGGCAGAGAGGAAGTTACTGTTGAACAGCCTCAATTCCAGTTTCAGGGAGTTTATTTTTGATCGCCAAACTTGCTTTAGTCGATTGAAAGCTCCACTGGCTTGTCCAATCGTAGACTGTGCTTCCTATCCGCTTGATCCAGTTCATTCGACTGTACTTCCGAGGTATCTGAGTTCCACTACCTGCTCTACTGAATTGTCCCCTTACTTTATGCCAAATGATGAGTCGCTTGTTGCCATGCCTTTTGTCTTGTCCGAACTAATCTTCAGTCCCAAAAGACTTGCTTTCTCTCGTATGACATCGAGAATAATTTCTCTCTATATTTATACAAACTTCTTTTTGTACTAAAAACACAGGATGTTTATCTTTAAACTCAAACCAAATACATTTTCAAACAGTTCGTGGTAACGAACTACGTATATAAGAAGCGACCCGGCTCAATAGTAAAAAAAACTCTAAAAACAGAATTTTGATACTAATAGGTACATCAAAAAATCAAATTTTTATGCTGATTTTAAATATATAAGTTTCATTAAATTTAGACTTACTCATCAAAAGTTACGAGCCTGAGAAAATTTGCCTTGTTTTTACAAATAAAGAGAAACACCCCCTAAAAATTATAGGATCTTAACAAAAACCACACCATCTTATTCGGCGTATCAGATAAACCTACTGTCCAAGTTTCAAGCTCCTATCTACAATAATGTGGAACTTAATATTATTTGCCGGAAGACCGATCACGGGTGCGTGTTTATTTGTTTGATTGTTTCTCTGTTTTTTTTTCCTCAGGGATGATCGTGTCGACCAAGTGGTCTTAGAATATCACAGGAGGGTTCATTCTATCGGAAATTAAACATTCTAGTGCCCTTTTTAAGTAACCCGAAAAATTGGAGGGCATCTGGGACCCCTCCCAAAATTTTGAGATAGCCATTTTGTTCAACATAGTCGAAAACATAATAACTATGTTTTTGGGGCTGACCTACTCCTCCACAGTCCCCGGGGGAGGGGTAGCAAGTTACAAACTGATCAAATATATCTCTCTTATTCTTTTTAAAATTGTTTTCAAGAATCTTCTTAGATTTTAATGTCCTTGTTTATTTGTCTTTTTTTATGTTGTAATTTCAGCTTTGTCTTTCATGTTTCTCTACTATCTTTGTTTCTACTTATTTCTATCATTATAAGTACTATCAGTTTTTTTCACTGTATGCTGGTGTTTATTCTTCCATATCTTCATTTCATATGTATTGTTTAATTTTCGGTATTGTTTGTGGTTCTTTTAGTGCTCTATTACTACGTTGTACAGCCCATAACAAGCAAAGCTTCTTGGGCCGAATAACTTTTTACGTTTGTAATAGTCTTTTAGCATTAATTAAATAAAAAAACTATTTTTTTTACCTGAAAGTAAGGGGCAAAATTAAAACTAAAAACGAACAGAAATTACTCCGTATTTGAAATGGGTTGTCCCCTCCTCAACACTTCGCTCTTTACGCTAAAGTTTGTAGTTGTTTTAAAAAGTGGAATTGTGGGAAAGACTCAAACTTTAGCGTAAAGAGCGAGGGATTGCGGAGGGGACAACTCAGTTGTGCCTCTGGTGGCACAAGAGGAACCAAGATCTAAGGTAAGGATAATTATAGAGAAAGGAAGTAAAAAACTTAAAAAGGAGGCTTCCCGATAAAATACGCCGTAAAATTTATATGCCTAAGTATCCGTGGACCGATGAAGCCAGTATATAAAGAAACATTTTATAGTACAGTTTTTCCTCGGAACGGATGTGTGTTTATTTGTGCTTTCTTATTATTATATTTACTATATCTTTACTATATATTATATCATTATATCTTACTATCAGATTCAGCATATGAAAGAACCCTGCAATAATGCAGTATTTAGCTCCCATCGACTATAATGTGAAATTTTTCCTTTTTTCTGTCAGAAGAAAGCTCACAGGTGTGTGTTTATTTGTTGTTGTGTGTCTTTTATTTCTCATTGGTGATCAAATTAAACCAGTGGTCCTAAAAGATCAAGAGAGGGCAGTTAAAACGAATATTCTTGTTTGTTCTCTATAGTAGACCAGAAAAAAAACAATATTTTCTGGAAACGAAACTTTAAAACTTCTCAGATTTTAAAGGAGCAACATCAAATTTTAAAGGCTATTATTGCAATATCAAAAAAAAATATCTTAGTTCCCAGAGCTTAGTGTTTCTGAACTTGTTTGATCTGAACCACAATAACCGAAAACAAGAAGCATTGCTCCACAAAAAAAACAACATAGTCAATAAGACATCGTATTTATTCTTATAATTTTTATTGTCAATAATAGTGTAAAAATATATTCATCACAATCTATAAAAGGGAGATCTCTTAATATTTTGGCCCGTAGGCTGGGGCCTTGTATGCGGGAGAGGGATATGCAGGTGCATGGTATGCTGGCACTTTGTAAGCAGGGGCTGGGTATGCTGGTGTCTTGTATGCTGGTGCTGGGTAAGAGGGTTTGTATGCTGGCTTGTAGTCATATTTAGCTTCACCGGAATATTGAACATCAGCAACATATCCGGCATAATCATCAGCAGTGTAGGTAACAGTCTGAACACGGCCATCTGGAAGTAGAGTCTGGTAGCTGCCTTTTACGTAGCCATTACCATCTGAGCTTTCTTGGTGGCTGTAGTCATTGTATGTGTAGTCATCTTTCACTGCCCAAGCGAAGTCATAGGGGGCTGGGGCGTACTAAAATATAAGAAAATCTAATAAGTTAATTAGCTGAGGAACCACTATTCCAATTAATTTTTGGCGCAGGGGAGGGGAAATCCTAAGTTATAAATTGTCTCCATAGGGGGAAGGCAAAGGCCAAAAATATTCTAGGCACTTTCAATATCACTCCCTGTTTTGGATATTTAGCATTATAATCTTAAAGTTCTATACTTAGGCATTCCCCCTCTTTGCCCCTTCAAACGAATGTTCTTCGTAGATATAAGATTTTACTCTTACTTTCAAGCTAAAGACAAATATGAAGATTGCTTTAGAGCTGAAACATTAAACAACACCCAACAGATAGTTTTAGAGAATTATGATTAAATGATAGTTTCCTTTTGCTAGAAATCCATAATCTACGATTTTATTAAGAATCAACAACATAAAATAAAGCAAAAACAGATGAAGTTCGTACCGTTGCCTTGAATGTTTTATGATGACTGTGTTTTGTTTTTCTGTTTTATTTTCCTATTTTAGCTTTGCTTGTTTTTGTCCGTTTCCTTTGAAGAAAAAAGGAACTGCAAACATAAAGAACGTTAAACCGCCATTTTTGTATCTCATCTCTTCATATCTTTGGGTTTTAAATCTTCTTCAGGTGTTCTTTAATCACTTTTATTATCAGTTGAGGATTCCATCCGGAGTGGTTGCCCACTTTCTACGACTTTTTGCTTTACATTTTAATTTCTTTCCTGCCTCTCGTCTTTATTTTTACTGTCATGAAGGCTATAAACTTAAACAAAAAAGGAAATCATTAGCAAATATAATTGAAAACTCACATCAGTTTTGTATGATGGCTTGTAATCGGGCTTATAACCAGAGTAGCCTGCTGGTTTAGGGTACTGAGGGGCAGCAACAGACAAGGCAACAAAAGTAGCTATGATAAGAGCCTGAAAATTAAAAATGCTTTAAAAAGACAAAATTCATCCTCAATCTAGATAAAAAACAACAACAACAATTCCTATTTAGGACAAAAGTCAAAAAGAAAAGGATGTTACGTATTGAAGTGGGAATATATTTTTGGGTGCTTTGTGGAATTTAAACATTTTAAATACTTATTTTAACAATTTAATTTTTTTCATACTTCCAGGAATCTGTATTTTTAATGTTTTACAAAGCTCTTGTCAAAAGTCACAACTTGTCACAAGTGAAAACTAACAAATTTACATATAGAAGAAAGCAAACAATAGCCAATAGAAATTTCAAAATTTAAAGGCCAAAAACTTAAAATAGTCGATTTTTTATTTGCTTTTTTACTTTGTTGCTTTTTTGTTGCAGAAAATAAAATGATTTTACTATTATCATTAAGATAGAAAATTACTTAATTTAAATTTGAATTTAACTATGCAAAGTCTCGGATATGAATTTCTTTTCATAATTTGCCGTACCATGCCTAATCAGAAATCAAAGATAAATAGATTTCCCTTAGAATTTTAGCTTGTGATAAAATACCATAATATACGGTAAAAACCAAATAATAATTACAATATTATAATAGAAAAAAATTAACATTATTTCTACAACGTCAATTTATTAATATTACAAATATTTTGGTAGATTTGATGGGAAAAGTATAAAGTTAATTCAAAAGTGGTTAGATAAATTTAATTGTAAAAATATATTCCAAATTCAAGATACTTCTATCCTTTTAAGCTACCCTCGAGCACCCTCAAGCTACCTTATAACTGATTCTCACTAATTGTGGTAAGGCTCTGCTGTTATATCCTGCGAAGCTTTCAATCTCATTTCTTCCCAAAAAATTCCAATTCTGCATCACCAAAGCTTGTTATTAAAAGAAACAAGAATATAAAAGAAGAAAAAATATAATTATAATATATATAATTTGTTATAATATAAATATAATAGTTACTTACTATATACTTATTAAATATATAATATAAATATAATAGAATATAATTTGTTATTAAAAGAAGCAAGAATATAACATATAAAAGAATTATATATTATGCAAGCCATCCGGGTGAAAAATAGCTAAAAAATGTAAAAAATAGCCAATTAGCCAAATAGCCAAATAGCCAAAATATTACCTAAAAATAGCCAAATAGCCAAATCCAAAAAAAAAATGAAAAAAAGGATCCTCACAGTGCCTTCAGTGTGGATTATAGCATTTTTGTAGTTCAGTACGAAAATCGCTTAGTGATTGCAAAATGTGTGTTTTCTGAAAACTAAGCATTGTAAAGTCAAATTTAGATCTTTGAAATAATCCTAAATTGCAAAAAAAGATTCGTGACTCCAACTGGTGTTTCCTTAGAAAGGCTATCAATAACCCTTAAACTTTCCTTTAACGCTTTAAGCTTTTCATAGCCTTTAGAATAAATGACCTAACATTAAATCCTCTGTTAACCTAGATCCAACAAGATGTTGGAATTGAAGGTGATAGGAAACCCTAAAAAATCCAGGATAAGTTTTATCACTTTCATGAACACTGAGGAAAAAAAAAATATTTTTCAAGAAGGCCACTGGAGGAAGCATAGAAATGTCACAAAAATTTTGTAAGGATATATTTAGGGTTAGTACAAATTAAATTTGCTTTTATAGCAGGTACAAGTTTGAAAAATGAATCGAATATATTTAATTAGTAACAAGTCTTTTTATCTTCCTTACAAGAAATCAATGGTACTGCTGCTACTATTCCTCGTTGCACCACAAAGCCATCTAAGGCCAACACAACGCAACCGTTTCTGCTACTTGGGTATATTTACCTCCAGTGCCTTAGCTCATGAATAGCCTCGTGACAAGGAGGTTTGAATGGCATACCCCATAATTTTCAAGCTTGGTTTTGTCCATTGAGCAAGCACTCTTAGTAATATAATACCATTACTACTCCTTCTGCAGAAACAATGGACTACAAAAGACAGGTTTACAATGAAGCACAATAAATCTTAAAATTTTACAGTAATAAAAGTTATTCTCAGTAAACGATAAAAATAAAAGTGGAAAAATCCGATAGATCTGGAAACGAAATTGCTTCAATGCTGTATTTATAACTCTGCTTTTTGTTTTTCTTTATGCCAACTCAATTAATTGATTAATATTAAACTAGATTTATATTAGTAAACAAATAATGTAGATTTATTTTAATCTATAACACAGAAGTTAAGCATTTTAAGAGATATTTTTGAAAATTAATTATTTTGTGTTATTTGTTGACAAATCTTTCACAATTTTTTTCATTGACATAAAAAGCAATACATGTGTAGAAATATGTTTAAATTTCTACTTTTTTATATTTTTACTCAACTTAGAGGAGAAGGGGGATTAGTGCCTGGTCTTGCCTTCCCCTTATGGATGCCCAAACTGCTGAATATTAGTATGTACACATTCTCTTACCTTCATATTTATATTCAGGTTTTATCTTGACCACTAGTGTTTCAAATTGCAAGTTGAAAACTGATACAAGAATTCACTGTGTTAGAATATTTATATATTTTGGATGTTTAAGACCAACGCCCTTTTCAAGCACATTCAAGCACTGTACATTTTGTCATAACATTTGACCAAAATATTAGGAACTATATTACCCACCGTAAAAATCAAAGGGCATTGCTGGTGGAACGTGTTATATCGAGACCCAAAATCAAAAATCAATTTGTGCACAAAACAAATGAACTTGAACCTACCAGACTGTGTGATGGATTGTAGATCTGTTTATAGGCAATTTACCACCAGGGGCCTATTTTGCTATTGGGCAGAGATGGGAACTGCCCCTCAGACCCCAGTTTGCCTCCTGAAATTTAGTGTTTTCAAAAATCTTGTCGAAACTAAAATAGGCCTACATAATTAAAGCATCCACAGAATATTTATTTTTATTTGAATTTGGAAAATTAGCTCCAACTGTTGAAATTGCGCCCCGCTCGCCATACTAAATACCTCAATTTTTTTTGCTAATGCGAAACAAAACTAGGGTCGTCTACGGAAGTCGATAACAATACTTTTAAATGCCTAAAATAAATATATTATATTTCAGAATTCTGGTTCGTAGTTACGAGTGATAATAGTAAGAAACTTGGAGAATTTTGAAAATGATGAAAAAATGTAAAAATGATGAAAATGATGAAAAAATGTATAATTATAAAAATCGTAGCTTCAAATGAATTGAGAGAAAACGGGTCTTTTAATTTTGTTCTGACCAAACTTCAAATAAATTCAGTTTGAAGCATAATAAATGAAAATATAAAATAAACAGGTTTCAATTTAATAAATTGTGCTTTAAATTGCAGTTTGAAATAATTTTAAACAATTATTTAAACTGCTTTTTATTACGATTTATTCTCTTACATTAATCAAACAGTTTGTGGTAATGAACATTTTGTAAGGAGTGACTCGGGCGAATACTAACCGAAAGTTAAAAAAAACCTTATAACAATCAATACAGCCATAGAATTGGCTTCTTATACTGAAAATGAAATGAAAAATCAAGTATTTTTTTAAACCAAAAGTAAGCAGTAATTAAGGATTAAAACGTAAAACGAACAGCAATTACTACGTATACGAGAAGTGTCTCCCCCACTTCAAAACCTCGTCCTTTACGCTAAACTTCGAATGTTGTCCCACTTTTTAAAAAATGAATCCTGAATCACAAAGGCTGTTCAATTATAATTAAAAGCTCTTCAAAGGCTACTAAAAAGAACTTCAATGTAAACAGCGATGTATCGACGATGTAACCATCCTCATATTCGTAATAATTTCTGTTTGTTATAAGTTTTAATGTTACTTCTTACTTTCAGTTGAAAAAGCTTGTGTTTTTCTTACGTAATTTCTGATATTGTTTTAAAAATAATGCTGAGAAATTGAGCTCCCACTCTATGCAAACCTCCTTCCCCCTAGAAGAATTTCCCCGTGATAAGATCTTCCCAGGTACCCCCTCCCTTCCACCAGAAAATACCCCCTTAAAAATCTATATTTTTTATTAACCAATACTATATGTAAGCAGTGGACAAAGTTCATTACTTGAAAAGCTTCACCCGGAGACTTTGAGATGTTAAGTCATCCCCAAAGATATAGTTATTAGATTTATTGACTTTTCTGAAAAAGATATCTTAAGGTTTTGATTCAGTGACTTATGAGAAAAAATGTGTGTGGGCTACCTGCCTTCAAATATTTTTCGTTACTTAAAAAGGGCACTACCACTTTTGATATTCGATCAAACGAGCCCTCTCCCGATATTTTACGACTACTGGTTAGAAATGATCTTCCCCGGGATAAAAAAAAATAAACACGCATCCGCGATCAAACATCTCCGTGAAAATCTCCTCACAAAAGGAAAACCTCCAAAGAATGTTCCTCCAGCTAAAAATTCTTCCACTGGGAAATTACCTCGGACAATTCCATCCTCGCTGCAATTTAGCCCCAGAAAAATCCCTGCATACAATTCCGCCTGAAAAATACTCTTTAACTTACTTTCATTTGAAGAAAGATTTGTTCTTGTTTAACTTCTGATCCTTTTTAAGGCAAGGGGGAATTTCCCTATGGGGGAAATACCACCCAGGGACCGCCCTATTTTTGCCACAGCGAATTTCTCATGGAGAATATTTCCTGGTTATATTTGCCCCATGGAGAATTTATCCCGTGGGAAACCCCTCCCGACGTGAAAATACCTTGATAAGTCCTGCTCTGCTGAATTTTTTCCTTGGATGATACCCCCAAATCATCTCCAAATGCAAAGTGGGGTCGCCAACAGCAAAGTAAGACAAGTAAAATGAATTTCTTATACAATTTTTGACCGTGTAAAATTTCATGCAAAGCCAACCTTGTAAAAATCTCCCAGGGTAAAATTTTTCCTGGAAAGCTCTCTGCCAAAAAATTCCATCCCAATCAGAAATTTTTCCGTATAAAAACCATCCCCATAAAATCTCCCACCTCTCCTGAAAATTGTTGGTATGCTACTCCAAAACAAATACTATATGCAAACAATGGGCAATTTTCATAACTTCTGGCCCTTTCTCCAGTTTTTTTTTGGGGTGGGGAGGGAGAGTCACTCCAAAGACAAGATGATTGTACCTTTTAGCTATATTGAACCAAAAGGATATCAGATGACTTTTGGGGATATAAGGGTGCTAGAGGGGGCTAATTACCCTACAATTTTTTGGTCAGGAGTTTTGAAATGAGCACCAAAGCTTTTAATTTCTGTTCGAATGAGCGTTCTCACAATAGAATTTTCTCAAAGAGCATTGGTTCTATGCAATAACCCCTTGGAAAAAAATTAAACAAAATACACACACAAATAAAGACGAATGCGTGATCTTTCTTCTGGCAAAAAAATAAAAATAAATAAATATAAAATTCCACAGTTTTGCAGATAGGAGCCTAAACCCTCTACAGTAGGGTTCTCTAATAGGCTGAATCTGATAGTATAATTTTTGTTAAGCTTTTTATACTTATAGGGGTGTTTCTCATTTTTTTTTTTGAAAATCAGGCATTTTTTTTTTCAGTCTCATAGTCTTTGACGGGTAACACCAACCTAAAAATACATACAAATAACCACGCATGCTTGATCTTTCTTCTGGTAAAAAAAAAAAAAAAAAAAAAAAAAAAAAAAAAAAAAAAAAAAAAAAAAAAAAAAAAAAAAAAACATTATTTTGCAGATAGGAACCTAAAACCTCTACAGTACGGTTCTCTAATAGGCTGAATCTGATAGTATGATTTTTTTTTATTAAGATTTTCTGATTTATAGGGGTGTTTCTCTTTTTTTATAAAAATCAGACAGATTTTTTCAGGCTCATGGCCTGTGAGCCAAAATAAAACACACATTAATTAAAAAACGTTCAAAAATTAAATAATAAAAAAAGGCGTTGTCCCACACGCCTTTTTACGATAAAGTTTGACTCTTTGTCAAAGTTCTACTTTTTACAACAATAAAAAACTTTATATTAATTTTTTTGGATAAATGGCTTTCTTATAGTTTTGATCGGACAATTTTGATAAAAAAAAGGTGGGGGAGGAGGCTGAGTCGCCCTCACAATTTTGGTTACTTAAAAATGCAACTAGAACGGTTTATAGTTTTTACGAACGTTTTTATTAGTAATAAATATACCTAACTTACGAATTAACTTACGTAAAGAAATTCTATATTTGTATATTTTTGCTACGTATATGAGGGGGTTTGCCCCCTCGTCAATAGCTCACTTTTTACACTAAAGCTCGAATTTCGTCCCAATTCTTTAAGAATGACCCTGGATCACAAAGGCCGTAGAATAAACAGTTGAAATTACTAAAAATACTTTAGCTTAAAGAGCAATATATTGGGGAGAAGACGAACACCCTTATATACGTAATATTTTATGTTTGTTACAAATTTTAATGGTCCTCCTTACATCCAGTTGAAAAAACTTTTTTAATTATTTTTTCATTGTTTTTTTTTAAATAATGCACGAAAATCCTGCACCCCCTTCATGGAAATTCTTTTCTCTCATGATAAATTCCTCTATGGAAAAATCCTCCCACATAGCCTCCTCCCCCGACCCACTAGTATCGCAACACAAAAAAGTTCCCCTGAAAATATCTGTACGCTTCCCAATAACTTTTACTATATGTAAACAATGGTCAAAGTTTGAAACTCGCATCCCCTCCCAGGGGGACTGTGGGGATTAAGTCATCCTCAAAGACACAGTTATTGGATTTTCTTACTATGCTGAACAAAATGGCTATCTCATAATTTTGATCCGGTGACTTTGGGAAAAAATGAGCGTGGGAGGAGGACTAGTTGCCCGCAAATTTTTAGGTCAACTAAAAAGGGCACTATAACTTTTAGTTTATGTTAAAATGAGCCTTCTCACGACATTCTCGGACCACTGGGTCGATACAATCACCTCTTAAAAAAACAAACAAACAAATAAACACACATCCGTGTTCTATCTTCTGGCAAAAAATACAAAATTCCACATTTTTGTAGATAGGAGCTTGAAACTTTTACAGTAGGGTTTTCTGATAGACTGAATTTGATGGTGTGATTTTCGTTAAGATTGTATGACATTTAGGAGGTGTTTCCCCTTATTTTCTAAAATAAGACAATTTTTCTCAGGCTCGTAACTTTTGATGGGTAAGACTTAATGAAACTTATATATTTAAAATCAGCATTAAAATGCGTTTCTTTGATGTAAATATTGTTATCAAAGTTCCGTTTTTTATAGTTTTGGTTGGTATTGAGCCGGGTCGCTCCTTACTATATTTCATTACCACGGACTGTTTGATCTACTGATATCAAAATTCAGCTTTTTTAGGGTTTTTGTCAGTAGTTTGCCGCGTCACTCCTTACTTACAGTTCATTAACATGAACTATTTAAATAAAAAACAATTCTACCAAAAGTAAAGAGCAATATTAAAACTTGAAATGAACGAAAATTATTCCGTAACATAAGGGGGGCTTTTGTCTCGAAACCCATTCTCTTCACAAAGTGTTTTAAGAGCTTTCAAAAAAGGTTCTGACTCTAATTACATTGCCCTTGTGTTTCAGGAATTCTTCTTTTAGAAAGATCGAGACAAAAGATCATAGTTTAGCGTCAAGAGTAGAGTATTGAGGAGGGACAGCATCCCTCTCATACACAGAGTAGTTTCTGCTCGTTTTAGGTTTTAATATTGATCCTTACTTTTTAGTACCAAAACTTTTTCTTTTCCATTTAATATCTGGTCGTTTTTCAAGTAATCACCGGAAATCCACCCCTCTTCGAGAAAAATTTCCCCACGAAAAATTCTGCCGTAACATGTTCTTCCAAAGTATAATTCTTCCCTTGCAAAATTACCCATAGATAATTTCATTCTTGCTGTGCATCCCCCCCCCCCAAAAAAAATACAATTCCACCGGAAAAATATTTCTTAGCATACTTTCATTCGAAGAATGACTTGTCTTCCTTTAATTACCGATCCTTCTTGAGTTAATGGGGGAATACGCCCAACTTTTAAATATTTCCCGAAAATCAACCTCCCCCTCCCTCCAATGGAATGTTGCTCCCGTAGAAAATTACCCATGTAGAATTTCTCTTGGTGATAAATCAGCCATTGAGAATATGTCCCGTAAGAGATCCCCTCTCCCACATAAAAATCCCCCAGAGAATTCTGACTCTGCTGGAAAAATTCTCCTGGATAATTTTCCTAAAGCATATCTGCATGCAAAGTGGGGTTGCCAACGAGAAAGTAAGACAAACAAAACGGATTTCAGACACAAATTCTGGAAAACTCCCCCAGTTTAAAATTCCTCTTGGAAAGTTAACCCCCAAAAACTTCCATTCCAGTGGGAAATTTCTCCCGTAGAAAATCCATCCCCAGAAAATCTCCCCTCCCCTGAAAAATGTTGGCACACTTTTTTTTATACCAAATACTAAGTGTAAACAACGGATAAATTTTATAATGTGTGGCCCTTACTCCAGTGGACTTCAATCAGGTGACTTGTGCGGAAAACAGACACGGGAGGAGGGCTAACTAGTTGCCAACCACAACACAAATAAACACGCATCTGGGATCTCTCTTCTGACCAAAATATACAAAATTCTAAATTTTTGTAGATCGGAGCTTGAAATGTTTTCTGATACACTGAATCTGAAGGTGCGATTTTTGTTAGTGTCCTTTAACTTTCAGCGAGTGTTTCCTCCCTTTTTGGAAATCAGCCAAATTTTTTCAGGCTCGTAGCCTTTGATGGGTAAAACTAAACTTAATGAAACTTAAATATTTGGAACTAGCATAATAAGCCCATTTTTTTATATGCCTATTGATATCAAATTTGTTTTTTTTCTTTTACTTTCGCTTACTATTACACCGCATCGCTCTTAATTTCAATGCAGTTCCACGATTTTGATGATTTAATCAATTATTCAATTGTTTAATCAATAGAAAGAGTTATAATCTAAAATCATTTTTCTTTTTTTTTCAGCTAAGACTGTATTTAAATAAGAAGTTTGGAAAGGAAAAAACCAAAGTCTTAATTTCAGTTAAATGTAAAAACCACAAAACGCTTACGGTATACCCATGTCATGATTGTGTAAAGACCATTAAACAATTAGCTTTTGCAAAAGGGTTTTTTGTCACAAGTAACTTATAATAATAGCCTGCAAAAATTGATTATTTTTATGTTTAAGGGGGGTAAGGACAAGAACATCTGATGCACTCACAGGGTTAATCCTTATTTAGGATTTTTAACATTTATAATCTTTAACTCTGAACTCAGGCATTCGCTCTCTCTACTCATTAAAACAAATATTCTTTTTAAACAATGGATTTATTCATACTTTCATTCTAAAAACTAACATAAATATTATGATACAGTTGCAGGAAAAGAAATAGATGAAAATTAAAATGTTTGTGATACCTTGGATGTGAAGTAAGATTTTTTTGTGAGGAAGAATTAATGACAATACTAAAAGGATTAAAAATAATAATGCTCTAGATGCTGATAGTGTGGTAAATGAGTTTCTGAAATATGGTGTCACCTTTAGATATTGCATGTTGATGACATATTTTACCAGAAATTAAAAAAAATGAATATGCTTTAGACTTTATGAACAACAAACAAAATTAAACTATATTAATAAGAAAATTGAAACTATTTTGGATTGTAAATATTTTTACTAAATTTGGTGGATGAAATAAAAATTTAGTACAAATTATGTTTAACAAAAGATAAAATTACCTTAAAAATAAACCACAACTTTGATCCACTTTTATGCTTCCAAGCAAACCCCAAACCACTGCAAGATACCGTTATTATCCATTCTTACTAATTTCGATTATATTCTGTTGTCAAATCATGTGAAGTAATCAATCTCTTTTTTTCTTGTAAAAAAAAAATCTAAGTTTGTATCAATGACTTAATTTATTAAAAGAAGCAAGAATTCAGTTTTTGCAAGACAACTAGGTCGATAATTTAAAACAATATAATAATTTGGTCCCATAAGGAAATACATAATTCCTTTATAATGAGATTAATTTAAAAAACTTTTGCCACAAAACAAGTTTTTCAAAGAAAGTAAAGAGCTCCATTTAGCCAAAACTGAGCGGAAATAAAGTCAAATAATCTTCCAAGTGTAGAACTACCAAAAATCGCTATCAATTAATAAATGAAACTCAAAACGACCAGAAATTGCAATAAATAGCCGAGTCAAACTCAAAACGAGCTAAAATTAGCATTAGTACGACTAATAACCCCATGCCTTCTCAAGGTCAGAACATAATTTGCACTTTATTGAAAGAAAAAAAAAATGAATGACCGTGGATTGTCAGTTTAATTGAAATATATTATTTAAAATGTATTTTAACATTTAAAAATATATTTTAATATTTGACATTTGATCTTAATAATATTAATATTTAAAATGTATTTTATTCTCATTAAATGGTGTGATGACGCCAGCCATTTTGATTTCCAATCGAATTAGCTCTTTTCGAAGTTTATACGACAATAAATGCCTATCTCAAAATTTCTATCAGATGCATGTCAGGAAAATGTGAGGTGTGGTATCGACCCTCCTATTACTCTCGATCTTAAAAAGGGCAACATAAATTCTGATCACCAATCCAACGAGCGCCCTCCAAAGCTTGTACGATCACCCTTTCTAAATATACCTTATATGCCCCAGAGCATAACTTACAACCCTTACCTAAGGGATTTGGGGGATTGTCATCCTCAAAGACATAATTTACGGACCTTTCAATTATGTTGAACAAAATGGCTATCTCAAAATTTTCATCTGACGTGTTTGAGGAAATGGCGGGCGTGGGAGGGGGTTAGGTGCCCTCCAATTACTTTCGACTACTAAAACGACCTCTAGCCCTTTCAATTTCCAGTCAAATGAGCCTTTTTCAAGATTTGTATACCATTTGATTTGCCAATGCAGAGTTCAAGAAATTTTGTTTTGCCAAACATTTGTCTGCCCACGAACTACCGAGATGACCGATCTGAAAGACTTTTTGCCTTTAGTATCGTTTGTTTATCTAAATGCTTGCGAAAAATAAAAGAGCATGGTTTATGCTGTATCGCGACTGGTGACTTTAAATGTGGACTTACGGACCCACATAATTCTTCTGGTGATTATAATCGCCCAAGTATTGTTTTCGGCCTGTTCAATGATGATTATGTAGTTGCACCCAAAGAATGAAAGTTTTAATTGCGTCCATAATTCGGGTAGTACATCTAACTTAGACCATGTTTGTGACACGCCATCCTTAACTATCGTAGAAGTTGTTGTTAGTGATTTCAATTTTATGTCAAATTGCTTTCCTAGGTCTTTTAGTACTCTGATCGGTGATTGTGGCCCTTTTTCTAACCGGCTTCTGAAACAGCAATCTGTATTTTATGCTAATGATTGGGACTGAGCGTCTCTAGATCTTTTCCAGAATGCGTGCATCGATGTCCTCGCGAAAATTTCTATACCATTTGATTTGTTGATGCAGAGGTCAAGAAAGAATATGTGTGCTTCTCGAGTTGGCTGAACATTTATTGGTGAAATTACTCATGTCCTAGCTCTCGGAGAAAAATCGACAGTGCCTATTAGGCAAGTAAAAGTTGGAACTGAAGAGCCTGGCGGGTAAACTAATTATAATTTGCGAAATGCTTGCTTTTCAGCTAAGCTTTGGCTTTCAGTTTGGATTGAAGCGGCTAAACCAAGCAATGGGTGGCTGTGAGAACTGTATATAATCAATTAAATGCCAGTTTGCAAAGCAGCTTTCTCTGCGTCAGAGTTCAGTTCTTTCATCTTGTTCGGAAGAAGTTTGGTCCCAGCCAAATAAGTTGTGGTCCAGTCTTGTAAAAGATATTCCAGGTCAAATATCGTCTCGTATACCATTTTGCTTATGGGTTGAGCATTACAAAAAAGAATTTTTTGCTTCAGATCCACGTCTGCAAAATATTTAGTAATTGAAGCTCCGAGCTCTTGAGCATGCTTCAAGTCCAGGACTGATTATTAAAAAGAGCCTGATCATTTCTACAATTGGTAAACTGAAGAAAAAAGTCTAGAGGATTTGATGGGATATCTGCGCAGCTTATGGAAGCTTATATTCACAGCTTATATTTGTCGTTGTGTGGTGAACTGCTAATGGAACACTTGACACTCCTATATCAAATGGTATTTAATCTGGCATTTGTCCCTGATTCTTTTTCAATTGGATTTTTGACTCCTATCCCTGAGAAGAATAAGCCTCCTTCTGAATAATCATCTTTTCACCCTATTTGATTATCTTCTCCGTGAGGATATTGTATTTGATTTAGGTTTGGCTGGTGTTGAACCCTGCATCCTAGCCCTGCTGGCTGACTTGTATGGAAATCTGAAAGTGGAGCTTAGGCTTCCTCTTCTATCTAAAGAGTGTACAAGTCTCTTATAGGATTCTGCTTTTCTCCGCGTGGAAACCCCATTCTCCCAGTTAAGAAGAGGATAAGACAAGATACTATTTCGAAACCAACAGTATTTAATTACAGTATTGTAAGGCTAAAGTCAAAGTCACTTATGACTTATATTCTGCATAGCATTGATTCGTCTTTGATTGGTTATGCAGATTATATGCTGACCCTGCGCTATTTTCTGCATGGGTTAGAAGCTAATTTTATTAAATTGCAACAAGAGTAAGCCCATATCGGACTCCAGTTTAATGCCGAAAAGTCTAAAGTACTACTTTAGTCAAAATTATAATTTACTCAAAATTAGATGCTGGTTGGAGCGTCACACTTGGTGATTCTATTGTTCAGCTTGTGGATGATATTGTATATCTTTCTGCTTCGATATCTACTTTAGTTGATACAGAAAAACCCGATAAAAGTATTACTTTAGCTGCCCATGATGTTTGACGCACATTGGACTAGCATTTTCAGAGGAGATTATATTTGATTCGGGTTTTGCCAGTGTTGATCCCTGCATCCTAGTCCTGCCAGTTGACTTATATGAAAATCTGAAAGTGGCACTTAGGCTTCCACAACTATCTAAAGAATATACTAGTCTCTTACAGGATTATGCTGTTTCTCCACGTGGATACCTCCTTCTCTCAGTAAAGAAGGGGGTAAGACAAGGTGCTATTTCGTCACCGACAGTATTTAATACAGTATTGCAAGGCCACAATCAAAGTCGCTTATGACTTATGTCCTGCGTGGCATTGATTAGTCTTTGATTGGTTATAAAGACGATATGCTGAACCTGAGCTGGTCTCTGCATGGCCTAGAAGCTAATTTTAATAAGTTGCAACAACAGTATGCCCATATTGGACTACAGTTTAATGCTGAAAAGTCTAAAGTGTTGCTTTTTAACTCAAAGTCAGATGCTGGTCGGAGCGTCACACTTGGTGATTCTATTAGTTAGCTTGTTCAGTTCAGTTCAGTTCAGTTTATTGACATCAAAATAAATGGACAACAATAACTTTCTACCCCTACAAGGCTCCATGACCCGTTACATAGGGGTTAAAACAAAAATAAATACCAAATAAAGAGTCTCTTCTTAAAAAAACAAGAAATCCAATTAAATAATTTTGTGTTATTTTTACTTACCACTTCGTCCTCGAAATTCAAATCCAAGTCCACACCATCTCCCACCATCACAAAATCACAATAATTAAAATTAAA
The DNA here is from genome assembly GCF_032884065.1 of Artemia franciscana. Taxonomy (NCBI): domain Eukaryota; kingdom Metazoa; phylum Arthropoda; class Branchiopoda; order Anostraca; family Artemiidae; genus Artemia; species Artemia franciscana. Next base: position 7,967,469 of record NC_088882.1, read on the forward strand.
TAAATAAACGTGCTCAAGCCTAGCATCTAGGGATGTCGCCCTACCCTTATTATTCATCATACTATTTAACATATAACAAAATTAATTCAAAACAGTTCAAAAATTATTTTTTTTCTCAAATTTATTCCCCATTATATTTATCAACCAAAAATATTTTTAGTTAATTATATATCTACATATGATACTGAATATGATATTGTATATGATGATATTGTATAAATATAGCCTTATAGTGGCAAATATGTGGAAGTTTGATCGTCATCTGTTGATCCAGGTCTACAATGCTATGATTTTGCCTCATTATTAGTACCTTAGCCCATTATGGCACATTTTTAAGGCTACAGATAAACTGAAATTACGCTGAACATACTACAAGTGTGCAAAGTTTTTGCTGCATTTACCACCGTGGACAAGCAATAGGTATGTTACGCGTCAATACAGTGGTATCAACCATGAAGGAGCAATTTTTTCAAAAATTACCGATATAATTCATCAGTAAAGACCCATCTGTGGGCTAATGTTTTATAGCAGTAGTCAGCATCTGTTTTTGATTGTTTTGTTTTGTTTGTGTCAGATGATTTAGTGTCTTGGGCTTTTTTTTGTGCTCCATCTGTTTTTCCATTGACAGGTATTAAAAACATTCATTCATATATATGTATATATATATATATATATATATATATATATATATATATATTATATGGTATTTTTGTAATATAGCCATCATATTCAAGATTTTGTATCGCAAACATGAAACAATAGCCGTTTTTCATAGTCTTTATACTAGACAATATTAGCTTCGGCTCGGTTGCAAACTATATTGTAGCTATATTTGAATTAAATACTTAGTTGGTATTTTTCTTAGGTCAGTTTAGGTTACGTATCTAATATGATGCGGTCTGGGCGGCCTTCTTCCATAATTCTGTGTTGTAGTTTTCATAATTTTATTGATGAAGTATTTTATTTCCATTATATTTTGTTTTATTTCATTAGCATAAACCAAACTTGCAACGTGAGTCATATTTTAACAGTTGTTTCAAATTGAAAGAAAATCACATTCATTGCAAAAGATTTATTTCCTCTTGACGTACCATGGGCTACTAACTAGGTAGCTCGCCTCCTGTAAAAATGTTAATTTATAGTTTAACTTTTGACAGATTCTGTTTACTATTAAAATAAAAAGTATTAATATTTGTTAAGTATGTTATGACTTATAATAAAGATTTCAGGATTCAACTAGATTATATATAAGGGTAATTTAATGATTTTCATTAAAAACGATGATTTATTTAGGCTTATTTTCTTTAGCTCAAAAATTTACAAAAAAAACAAATAACCAATGAGAATTTCTTAAAGCGAATCGAAGAAAATTAAACACCTTTCAGGTTTTAGGTTTCAGCCTAATAATTTTTGAAGAAATCTAAATTGAGGTGAGGTGGTTAGCCTGACCTCTTTACTATTGGAGCTCTGCTTAAGTTGAATTCACCCACCCTTTGACTATATTAATTAATATTTAGATGAAGTTTCCACTTCTACCGAATTATGGGGTGATCTCCCGAATTTCTGATACATTTATCGACAAAAAAAGGAGATACCAAAAATCTACAGAAAACTTAATCAACAAAATGTTACTTTGTGGTTATTCTTAGATTTTTACATGACTGTTGTCTGTAGTCTTTTAGGGATTTTTTTTTCTGGGTCAAAAGAACAAAGCCAAGTCATATGCGGTTGAGGTATCACGAATTAAATTTTTGGCACATAAGTAAAAATTGCCAACTAATCCATTCAACAGTGATTGTATTGATTTTCTGTTTCTCCTCGTCTAAACACCTTCCAGGTTTTAATTCACTAATTATTTCATTTTACAAGCTGACTACAGGTGTTGGCGTGCACAAAAAGATGGAAACAGAATCAAACAAGTACTAAGTGGGTAATCCTGATTCAGTAGGTTCAGAGGGGTCCAAAGTTACCACAAATTGAGAGAGATATGAAAAAAATTAGACTTTGTCTTCAGTTTGTCTTTGTAGAACTGATGGTAAGGGATAGCTTGAAGAAAATATTTTGTCCCATTCTTAGGTGTTTGGTCTTATTTTCATTCTTAGTACGTCAGTTATTAACTCAAGAGCTACATTAACACAAATGGCACTCCTGTAATTGGTACTTGTTTTCTGCTCCTATGGTTTTCACAGTTGGTTCCAGGCCCAATTTATACAAACATCTGAACTGAATTGAAAGATTGCACCCTCAACCCAAAATCTATGGATACTTAACCTAGTTTATCAGCCCACCCACCTTAGGTTAGGGTCAACGGGTTGCTATTTGAATTAACGAGTGTCTTTTGACCTGTACCTGCTCTAAAATTCTACAGGAAGGAGACTATTACTGTGAGTGCTAAGTAACTGGGAGTGGACCTTAATCTTCAAGATTCTTATTAAAAAGGTAAGGAATTAACACTATATATATATATATATATATATATATATATATATATATATATATATATATATATATATATATATATATATATATATATATATATATATATATATATGTATATATATATATATATATATATATATATATATATATATATATATATATATATATATATATATATATATATATATATACATATATATATACATATATACATATATATATATATATATTATATATATATATATATATTCATAAATATATATTCATATATATATATATATATATATATATATATATATATATATATATTCATAAATATATATTCATATATATATATATATATATATATATATATATATATATATATATATATATATATATATATATATATATATATATATATATATATATTTGATATACAATATATGATTCTTTACAAATATGAATGTTTTTTATTATAATAGCAAACAGAATTCATACAGAGTTCATCTATAAATTAATGTTTTACATGAGGCGGACTATCTAGTTAGTAGCCCCTTATACGTCGAGAGAAAATAAATCTTTTGCAATCAACGTGATTTTCTTCTAATTTGTAACAACTGAAAAAATATAGTTGACATTGCAAACCATAGGCAGTGCTATGGTGCTGCTTAAATAAAAAGCAAAGTGGACAAAATATATTGTATATCATATATATATATATATATATATATATATATATATATATATATATATATATATATATATATATATATATATATATATATATGTATATATATATATATATATATATATATATATATATATATATATACATATATATATATATATATATATATATATATATATATATATATATATATATATATATATATATATATATATATATATATATATATATATATATATATATATATATATATATATATATACATATATATATATATATATATATATATATATATATATATATATATATATATATATATATATACATTTATATATATATATATATATATATATATATATATATATATATATATATATGTATATATATATATATATATATATATATATATATATATATATATATATATATATATATATATATATATATATATATATATATATATATATATATATATATGTATATATATACATTTATATATATATATATATATATATATATATATATATATATATATATATATATATATATATATATATATATATATATATATATATATATATATATATATATATATATAAACAAAGATTCGGCCTTGGCAAATGAGGCCTTGTATCCTTTTTTTGTGACGGTATTCTTTCAATACTCCCCTATCTCTGCTCCTACAATTAGCAGCATTGATTTAACCTTTTTAAGAGTCTATGTTTCGCTTTGGCCTTCCTTCTATAATTAATTTTCAAAAATTATAAAACTAAATAGGTTTTTCAAAGAAAGGTAAAGAGCAAAGTTAAACCAAAAGTTTTCATAAATAAATTCAAATAATTTTGGAAGTGAAAAATTACCAAAATAACGATAAATAAATAAACGAAGCCCACGTTGGACAGAAATTACAATAAATATACGACTGAAAACAAGAACAGACAGAAATTAAGACGAGTAGGGTTAACGTCCCACATGAAGACCAGAACATAATTTGAACTATAATATAACTGATAACACGTTGATAACCTTTAAACCATAGTGTTTGGATTAGCTTAACTCCCCCTCAACACTTTCTGAAATTTTAATCTCAATTCACTTAGCCTTAGAAGTAGTTGCATTAGAAGTAGCAGTAGTAGTCAATGTACTAGTTATGGTAGCTGTGGAAACAAAAGTAAAAGTGGAAGCAGTGTTAGTATCAACGTGCACATATTGCCTTTTGGTCAATTGATATTCCCTTTAACCCTTCCACTAAAGTTGTAATATAGTGTATATGTTGCATATAGTGTAGTATGATCTAAAGCAAATTACCCTCTATATACTTTCGAATTTTACATCCATACCCTTTGTCTTAACAGAATTAACATCATAGGAGTAGTGGTAATGCTAGTTGCAGTAGTAGCGTTGTATCAAAATCAGTAGTGACAGTAGTAGAAGCAATATTAATAGCAGTAGCCATTTAAATATGTATCGTTTTGGCCAGGTAATAATATCTTTCATGATGCCCTGAAAATTTCAGCTTGATACAGCAAGCTGTTACAAATGTTTGCTGATACGCTCTTTTGACAATTTGTTGCACTTCCTCTCTCCTGAAATAAGTTCAAACTTTCTTAAATTGAATTGTTGATTTCCATATCTACCAAAACAAGTGAAACAACATTTGAAAATAATTTCCATATCATTACCCTTTCGAGCCTAGTGAAATAAAGTGGACTTCCCTATTATGATGAATCTGTAAATCGCTTGGAATATTCACGTGTTTAATTACTATAAATATGAATTAACAATCAAATTAAATTGTTGAAAGCGATAATCCTCTCCTTACTGAATACATTTTGATTTTACATCCTGGTTATCTGTCCTTCGTATCAATATATATATTTGTCTTCTTAAGTTTAGTACGCCAGTCTTAATTAAGAAATGAGAATGAAATATATTGCTTTGTTATTGGTAATATTATTTCTTGTTCTTTTCTATTTATTATTCTTTAATGCAGGTAAAAAAAAACCTGCAAAATTGCTGAAGGAAGAACATTTGTCTTTAAGAAATGAAAAAAAACAAAAAAACAACACCAGATCATATTACTCATCAAAATCCTAAAACTTGATCATAGAAAACCAAATAGAAACATTAGCTGTATTAGTTTTTTTTGTTTTTTTTCTTACTTTTGCTTTTAAGATACAAGAGCCACTTCTGTCGGAAGGGCACAACATATTTATGTCGTTGGTGAAGATAACATCTGTCATGTGACCACATAGATTAGGAGGATTAAAGTGTAATTGAAAATACACCGGTCCCAAGCAAGCGTATGCGGTAGGCTTTTATATACTGATTCCTCAATGGACCTTGTCTTCTAACCAAGGCTGTTGTCCTAGTGAAGCAACATGTTGGTTTATATAATCCTCCACTTCTCACATTTTCATGTAACCTTTAGCATACTTTTTTGTGTTTCGCAAAATTTCTTCCAGGTGATCCATTAGGTTATGAAAGGTCCCATATCTTAGGATTTCGCACGGTAGGAGTTTTAGTAGAAACTTAAGCAGCTAATTCAATTGGAAATTGAAAGCTTTAGTGCCCCTTTAAGAGTCAAAGGAGATTGAAGGGCAGCCAGCCCCCTCTTCATGCCAATCGATTTCCCAAACATATCCAATCAAAATTTTGAGATAGAGATTCTGTTCAGCGCATTTGGCAACTCGAGCAAATGAAAAAGTCTAGCGGTCTAGCAATTTGCCCATTGTCCCCAGCTACTATTGCTCCTGACACTACCACTACTAAAAGGGTAATAGTACTATTAAGACTATAGATAGGCAGGTGAAAATTTGAGAGAACACAGAGGGGAAATTTGAACTAAATCAAAACACACTATATGCAACCAGATTGTCGAAAGAGTGTATCTCAGGAATGGATTTAAAAATTGAGTAAGAAATTTTTGAGAATGTTTCAAGGGGAAGTTTAATTGACCAAAAGGTAATGTGTATACTATACTGCTAGTACTGCTGTGACTACTGCTGCTATAACTACTCCAACTACTACTTTTATTAGAACTACTACTATCACTAAGAGTATTAACATATTAATTTGCATATTAATTTGTATATTAAGTATATTAATTTCAAACTTAAAGGAAATGATTAGGGAGTTGAGCGATTGACTAAAGCGGAAAATTTGACATGCGAAGAAACTTCGCATGCTACTGCTACTAATACTGCTACTTGTACTACTTCTATCACCACTACTATTACTACAACTACATAGTCTGTAGCAAATTCTACCAAGGCTGAAGGTATTAAGGTAAAAATTCAAAGATATGTTGAGGAAAAGCTTCCAAGGCATCATGGGGGATTGTCAACTAACCAAAAGGCAACATGAATCTCCTACTAGAGTTATTAACGCTGCTGCTACTGTTGTTACTATTACTACCAATACGACACTAATACTGCTACTACTAATTCTACTGCTACTACCCCTACGACTAATACTACTATGATACTAGTACATTCAAGGCTAAGGGCATGAAAGAAGGTATTAAAGAGAAGGTTGTACGTAATGTGTGCGTAAACAAAACCGAAACACGCTATGTGCATGCAGGTTGTGAAAAGTGTATCTTAGGAAGGATTTAGGGTATTAAGTTGGAACTTTCAAGGAATACTTAAAGGAGAAGATCAATTTAACGAATTGAAATATTTGCACGCTACTATTGCTACTGCTAATACTAATAGTGCCACAACAACAACTACTACTACTACCACTGAAAATACTGCTTTTGTATGGAGTATTTCCAAGGCGAAAATTTGAAGTGAGAATTTAAGGAAATTTAGTATTTGCAAACAAATTGTCAAAAGGGCGCATCAATAAGTATTTGGAACGGCTCGCTGTATCAAGCTGAAATTTGCAGGGTACTATTGCTACTGCTAATACTAATAGTGCCACAACAACAACTAATACTGCTACTACCACTGAAAACACTGCTTTTGTATGGAGTATTTCCAAGGCGAAAATTTTGAAGTGAAAATTTAAGGAAATTTAGTATTTGCAAACAAATTGTCAAAAGGGCGCATCAATAAGTATTTGGAACGGCTCGTTGTATCAAGCTGAAGTTTGCAGGGTACCATAAAAGAGATTCTCAGTGGGCCAAAAAGCAACAGGTTTATACTACTACTGCTATTAATATTGTTTCTACTACTGTCACTACTGCTACTGATACAACGCTACTACTGCTACTACTGCACCTACTACTACCACTAATACTATGATGCTAATGCTGTTGAGACTAAGGGCATGAAGTTAAAAATTTGAAAGAATACAAAGAGTAAATTTGTCCTAAATCATAATACACTATATGCATGCAGATTGTCAAATGGGTGTATATAAGAAATGGTTAGAAAATTGAGTTTTATCTTTAGTGGAAGGGTGAAAGGGAAATATCAACTTACCAAAAGGCAATATGTGCACATTAATACTAACGCTACTTCCACTGTTATTACTGTTTCCACTGCTACCATTACTAACACATGTACTCCCACTACTCCTTCTATTGTAACTACTACTAATGCTGAGTGAGTTAAGATTAAGATTTCAGTGAGTGTTGGGGGGGGGGGTCAAACAAACTAAAACACACGATGGATTTACAGGTTATCAAATGGGCTATGGATAATATTATAGTTCAATTTATGTTCTGGTCTTCAAGGTGGATGCTAACCCCACTCATCTTAATTTGTCTTTGTTTTGGGTTTGAGTCAGTTATTTATTGTAATTTCTGCTCACTCTGGGTCTCAATTATTTATTGATGGTTATTTAGGTAGTTTTTCGCTTGTTTTCGCTTAGTGTTGCTCTTTACCTTCCTTTGAAAATCTTATTTTGTTTTATAATTTTTACCAGATTTACCTTGGCTTTCTTGAACAAATCCTGAATCAAACATTCACCCTTTTCATTATGATAAATCCTTGATGTAAAAATGGGCGACTTGCATGCGATCTCACCCTGGAGGCTATCGGGGGGCATTACATCCCCAGAGGTATAGTTACTATATCTACGAATTATTTGGAAAGAAATTTTTTTCAAAGTTCGATCAATTTTGAGGAGAAGAGGCATTAAAAACGGTATGAGGGTGGGATAGAGGGCGGAGTCTCGATGCAAACGTTCATCCTTCAGAATCCCTTTCAACATACACCATAAGTTTTACCTTTATACGCTGAACCACTCCACAGATATTTGTGATACACCACTTTGACAACCAGCATCCGCACATTGTGTTTTCACTATATTCGGCTACCTTCTCGAAAGCTGTGGGGTGGGGGCTGAGACATCCAAGTAAGCATAGTTTTTTAACCTTTAGATTATTTTGGTTAAGATGGCTATTTCAAAATTTGGATTGAATATTTTGGAAATAGGGCACCTCCCTCTTAAAGCGGGTGCCCTTCCGTTAGGGACAATGAAAGGCAAAACACAGGCCATCTTTACAATTAGACTCAGTAAACTGATATAATTTTAAAAATTATCTGTAATTTTCGTATCCCCCAAGAGATGGACTCTACTTTTATTAGAGTAATTTTTAATTTTATTTCATTTGATATCATACGAATAGTTATACTGTAGATCCAACCCTTTGGGGATTTGGATTTCAGAGGGTATTTTTGGGGGTTAAAAGTTGAAACCCTAAGAGGGTGGAAGTCACATCAGTCATTACTGTTTATTAAGACAATTATGTTTATAATAAAAATCAGTCTCAACAATAAGTTTTAAGCATTGGAAAGTACGGCTGAATCTAGAATCACGTATTTCTGAATTGATAATTCAATGCATTTTTTTTAACAGGATATCTGGATATCTGCTTATCTGGCCCTAAGAAATACCAGACAGCCAAGAAAACATTTATAAAATATTTTGTTTAATCATTCCCCTGGATATAATGCAATAAGATTTTTCTTGAAGTTGTTTTTTGCAAATTCTGCAAATCTGCATATCGTTGTTGCTTCTGTTGCAGATCTTGCATGGAAATACATTTCTCGTGCAGATCTACTTCTTTCCAATAAAACCTATCGGAGAAAAAAATCTTTCGCATTCGTTTTAGCATGATTTTCAGTATTAATTAATTTTGCCTTGTCTCTCTACTTATTGTTATTTTGTAATTTGACAGACCTATGGGACGGTAATACATATGGCTTAGTTGCCTGCATTTTTCTATTATTTTTGAAACAAGACAAGCGTATAGCTTACTCTGTTTTCTAAGAAAAAACATTTCAAATATTGATTTTGAAAAGAAATATTTTATTGTGCTCTTTCCAACTTTTTGAGCAAGAAAAGAGGAAGCATTGCCAGAATGATTTTTCCAAGCTTACAAGAAATCCAAATTTAAAATTCATATTTTACTCTTTATTAGACCTCTAATTGTTGGGCGTTGGTCTCTGGTCGACAAAGCGTATAAAAGGCTCCTCTATCGCTGATGATTGTATTAGTTCTCAACTTCAGTTCTAAGCAGTAACACTTTTAAAAGAAGAAAAATTAAGAAATATGAAGGTAAGATAGTCAAATATCAGCTATTAGTTAGATTTAAGCCAAAATAAGTTGAAGGTAGGCAAAACAGACTAAATTGGCTCTTAGTTACATTATCAAATTTAAAACATGAATTTGGCCACTTATTTTGAGTCTAGGGGTTGTTTTTTTTGTAGAGGGTATAAATGCTTGTCAGCACTATGAATCGTTTTTGTATAAGTTCATACCTTATGTCTTGAACCATAACATTTTATAAGAAAAAGGAAATCTAAAGTCAGAAAATATCAAGGTGAGTTAGCTCTTTGTGTGTGATTACAATTGTACTTCATGGGTGTCTTTTTTAGATGGTTCCACATTGACTTCGCCAAGTTAGTTCTATTTTCACGGGAATTTGTTTTCTTAGAAAAATTACATCTTTCGAATATTTTTTTGCTAAAAAGAAAAAGGAACTTTTGGCACATTTACACTTTAATGGTTACCAAACTAAGGCTGGCTGAGTTAGGAAAAATATTACTTAAATTGCGCCAAAAAAAGATAAAGGCAAAAGGTCCTAGTTATAATAATTTTTCTCCAGCCTATTAACAAATTATAATGATCCGTTGATTTTTGATTTAAAATGGAATAGTTGTGGGCATCAATTCATGGCTAATTATAGAAAAAACCAAGTCAAAATGACGTTATAACAGCCGCCCCTACCTTTCTCTTAAAATATTAAATGTGTTTAACTTTTGTGGCTAATAGGAAATAAACATATTAACTGACTTAAAAAGAGCTAAATAATTTATAAATTGTAATTTGAAATTGCAGAAGAAACAGCTCCTTCCTTTATTGATATCAAATATAAAAAACAAGTGTTTTCACCTGAAAGTAAGGAAAAACATTAAAACTTAAACCAACAGAAATTATTACGTATATAATGTTCGTCGCTCCATCGTCAATACCTCACTCTTACGCTAAAATTTCAAACTTTTCCTCAATTCTTTAAGAATGACTACTGAATCACAAAGGACATTTAATAAGAATAAATAGCTCTTTTAAAAATACAAAAAAAAATTAGCGTAAAGAGCGAGGTATTGACGACGGGACAATCCCCCTTACTCTCTGTCGTTTTCAGAGACTATCCTGCCACCCGGTGGGGCGATCGTCACTAAAAATATATGAAGTTGATTCAAATCAAATGGTTATCCTAGACATTTTTGTGATAACAACAATGCTTATAGAGCATTGCATAGTTAAAACTCTCTTTAGCTGAACCTGTTGTTTGGGAAAGGAGGGTGATTGAACTCTAAGGAAAAGTTTTAAGTGTTTTAGTCCAAACACAAAACTTTCTACAGAGGGTTTTTAGGTTAACATATAATTAAAAATTTAACGTCTTTATTAAACAGAATATGGTGAGACTAGGTGTCAAATGTGTATGCTGGGGTAGGTTGGGATGCTAGCTTCGCATTTTTTTTTTAGACGGTTGTCACCAGATAAAAGTGGTTAAAAAGCAGAAAATATTGTGATAAAAGACTCGAGTTCAAGCTTAAAGAGCAGGTGCTGGGGGCTAGAGGTAGGACATAAGCTAGATAAACCTATTTTCTTGTATATAAAATCATATAGAATATAAATTATTAAATATGAAAATTATTAATTATTAAAATTATTATCAATAAAAAAAAGTTATTAAATAATCCCTTTCACCTTTATAGCATTTTTGCTGAGATATTAAACGCAAGTTTAAAGAACAGGGGCCTGTGCAATAAACCTGAATGTAACATTTAAAATCCAAAGGAATTTAATTTTAGTAAGAATTTTTTTCGAATTAAAGTAAAGAACAACATTTCACAAATAAGCCAGCAGAAGCTTCCCTGTATGAGAAGGATATTGCAAACCCGTAAACCGCTCAGTCTGTAAGCTAAAATTTGTCATTTTCTTTGTTAGTTTTAGAATGTAAGGCCAAACGCAAGAGTAATATCATAAGAAATAAGTTTATTTTTAACCACAATGATGAAAGATTAAAAGGCCTTATTTAATTTATTATCTTAAACTTTTAATTTGTAAACATTTGAAACGCAATTGACAAACAAAACACTTGCAATAACCAATGACAATTTCTATTGCATTCTGGAAAGCTTTTGAGGATATCAAGAACCAAATTCTTTTTTGATAAATGGGGTAAGGGAGTGGTATCCCCTACACAAACAGGGTATATTTTCAGGCTTTAATATCTCTCTCCATTTCTACTTAAATATTTTATTATTTTTATTGTAAAACACTATTAATTGTATAATTGGATCTTTCTATCGGTCAGGTAAATGTGCTGAATGAAATTATATGCTATATATACATTTGTAAGTAACTATATAATTGATAAACATTATGTTGATGAGAGTAACATCAGTATAAGATACATAAATACCATTGCAACATTATTATAATACTATTTAATAACAATATTGTTATTGTAATAATAACAATATTTTTATTGTAATAATAACAATAACTTTTTCAACAAGATCCTATTGAAATATTCCTTTTACAACATAATTCCAACCAATGCTATTATTCTTGGTAAAACTTCTCGTTAATTTTCTCTATTATACGGTTGTTATATTATTAATTTTTATATGGGTAATTTCATTTCAGAGATTTATTCTGGTTGCTTTTATTTCTGCTGCTTGTGCTGCCCCTCAGTATCCCAAACCATCCTATTCTGGCTACAAACCCGACTATAAGCCATCATATAAAAGTGATGTAAGTATTGTTTTCTAGATTTTACAATCAAGGTTCTTGATCAATCGTTAACATTCTCATCAAGAGCATGGGCACGACTATCGCTAAATTCGGACATTTAGCATCTAGATGGTATATTGCCCGTCTAGATGGGCATTTAGATGGTAAAGGTAAAGGAACTGCACGATACTTCATAGTTCAAACCCACAGTGCTGAGTTCCATTTAATAACCCTTGAGTAAGGAATTAAAATGAAGGGCTGGGGATCTAGTCAACCCGTCTTTTTACAACTTCTTCCTATTTACCCTCCCTATTTTTCTCCAAGTAGCCAATTCAAGCTGGATTGACTATAACTGAGACTACAGAGCATTATTAACCCCTGTTCCAATCCTAACGATCGGCTACACAAGGACGTGAACCCCAGCCTTCAAAAACATAAGATTTCAAATTCATTGTACCAAACAATACCCAGTACGGTGCTCCCTTGGATCGAAAATTAGGGAGTCTGCTAATTCTCAGACCCAAAGGTGTCTAAAGTCAGGTTGATAGCTTACTAAACCTGTTGTCATTTATCTTTTTTACTCTATATATATTATTGACTTCTGTTTCCCAAGCATAACGGACTTTATGAAGTGATGGCGCTCTCTATACAATGGAGGCACTATGATGTGATGTAGATTATTTTATCGATTTTTCTGAGAACCAAGGCTAGCAATCAGGATCCTTGGTTTTGAATATCTTTTAATCTGTTGGGTATTAAAATCAGGTAACTACTGGAAAAACTCTCGAAACCACGCCCAAAAGACCTGGACCTGGATTCCGAAGCATGAACTTTAGTTTACAACCGTAAAGATTTATCTCAGACTCATTCCGTTTGTTTCAGAAGCTTTGAAAAGGAAAAAAAAATATTGGAAAATACAATTTCAAGCTCAAGTATGATAGATTTCTTGTAATAAAAGTACAATATATACCAATACCAGTACAATAATCAGTTTATTTGAGATTATTTTTTGATGAGAAGAAACGCTAATCAGGCGGAGTCATATTGAGAAATAACTCTTAATAAAGGATGGGGAGGGGTATTTAACCTGGCTGTCTGATACCACTCTGACCAAATTAGAAAGTTCAAGTTATAGCTTATTCTTTAATGAGTTTATTCTGCGACATTTATTCTTGAGCTCATTATTGTATTCAACTTATTGTTATAATATTATATATAACGTGTTATTCTAGGGGGTTTTCCTTTTGCACTTATTCTTGGATAAGGGGAAGGTCAAAACCCCCCACTCCCTCACAAAAATTCTTTATTTAACCAAGAATTATAAAAGGAACGGACGCAAAAGTATGACATAAAAAGGGGGGATGATCTTGGCTTTTAACGCCCAAAGTGCCTGGATTGAAAATTTAAATCATGTCATTTTTTAAGGCTTTTCCCACCTTATTCTTATATTGAGCTAATTATTACACTGTTATTATGAAATTTTTCTCTCAAGCTTACTTTTTATGAGGAAAGAATTCAATATACATCTGAAATATTTATCGTATCAGGTAGAATAATGTAACAACGAGCACACAATAGGATAAAAGAGGGAGTGGGGAGGGATGGAGTCTGGCTTTTCCTCCCCAAAGTATTTAGTATTTTAAAAATGTCCCAAACTTTTATATTTGGTAAAATTGCCTTTTTTCTATGGAATTTTGAAAACTTCCTAAGTAATTCAAAATATTAGACAGAAATATAAAGTGCGCAATACAGATTAGAAGCTTTTTAAAGATCAGATTTAAGAAAGAATCATAGGCGTATCAATGAGCTAAGATTTAATTAATAATAATAAAAAGAAAAACAAGAAAGAAAACACTTTTCTAATTTAATGGTGATATTACAGTTTTCAAAGTTTTATTAAAGTTTTCATATTTCCCCCTTTTTCATTCTATTTTTAACATTTTCGCTGATTGTCCTGAAATTTTCCTTTTTTCCTTAAAAAAGCCCCACAAGAGGGGCTTCTTTCGTATTTTTTCTTCTAAAAAGGCTTCCTGTCTAACGATTATATTCTTTCAGCACGCCCCAATGCCCTACGATTTTGCTTGGGCAGTAAAAGACGACTACACCTACAATGACTACAACCACCAGGAAACCTCTGATGGTAATGGATACGTCAAGGGTAGTTACCAGACTCTTCTTCCAGATGGACGTGTCCAGACTGTAACCTACACTGCTGATGATTATACGGGGTATGTTGCTGATGTTCAGTATTCTGGCGAAACAAAATATGATTACAAGCCAGCATACAAACCATCTTACCCAGCACCAGCATACAAACCATCTTACCCAGCACCAGCATACAAAGCTCCATCTTACCCCGCTCCAGCATACCGAGCACCAACATATGGCCCAAAATACTAGTACCTGAAAAATTAACAATGAACCTATTTTTATATGATATTTCTAGTAAATAAAGAATAATCTAACTGTCAGAGCATTTTTAGGTCTAGACAACAAGAAATATAACCTCTTTTCCTATTGAGAGCTTTCATGCGACAGCTTTTGAAACACATAGGATGCTAATATAAACATAAACTCTAGAATTGGTTTGTTTGATAAGGCATAATAGCACATCAACTTCTTCAACTTAAACTTAAACTTTTTCTTTATTCAACTTAAAAAGTACAAAGACAATATTTTGTTCCAATAGAGAGCAGAGCTCATAAGGCTGTGACAGTGCAAAAACATAAAAAAAAGCAACATCTCATTATGCTAATAATTCCAAAATTTAACAAGGCAAAAAAAAACAAAATAGAAAAAAACGGAAAAGAGAAGCAACAAGGATTAGTAAATAACTAAATCGGGCAGGAGGGCCTTGGGAGGGCATCGGAACACAGGGACACAAAAACGAAACACACAAAGAAGAGTTATTATATTTGTGTGTTACAAAACACACAAAGAAATAATTTAATTTTCCATTGTCAATGTTGAATAATCAAACATTAGCAAACAATCTTTAATAACTGTTTTTTTTAATTTTAGCTAGGATTTTTGGGAAGGGTCAAACAGAATTTTGTCATTCAGATTATAGTTGTTTGCAATGAAGGATGTTTGGTACCTAATCGAAAACCTTGACCGTTCAGAACTTACCAAAGGAACTTGGTACATCCCAGACCTCCGAATCACAAAAATTAATAACTAAAAGAGGGCTCTCCCCTGGACCGTTGCTACTTTTGATATATAAAAATAGTTTTCCTAAGTGTCTATCCTATAAGTAAGTGAGTGAGTAAAATATTTATTACCCGTATTTTTCACATGGAACAAAACGGAGTACAATGAAAAAAAAATAAAAGAAAAAAAGGGAATAAAAACGGAGAGAAATTTAAAACACAACATGGAAAAATACACAATCAAGAACTGTAGAAGTGTTTCAGCCAGGGTGGTTCCATTTTGCCTGAAAATTAGAAATCAACCGGTTTACCGCGATACTGGGGGCCTAGCAGTTATATTTGCAGATGATACAATGGAATCTGTTGAAGTTAAAACCCCTCCATTATTGGTCGAGAATATGGCGTCTGAAATGAATTCAGTTATCCGGTGGTTTCTTGTAATCGTTTAGTCCCGAATTTTTCTAAGACAGAATTCATAGTTTTTTGGGATCTAAAAACTATTTAGCAAGATCTAAGCAAGGAGCTGCTAAAGTTAAAGCGAGGTGAATTACATCGCTTTAAACCTATTAATTTTTTTTTTTTAGTTCATCAGAACTAAGTAGGGCCAAAGACATATTTATATCCTCTGATTTTGGAAATTACTCTTCATATGAATGAGCTGAAGCTGAGCCAAAACCACGAGTAACATCAGAACCAATACTAGCAAAATGAACACTGAAATATTCTGCAATAGCTTCATGTCAAGACCAGTTTCATCTATTAATAATTCTGGGTGAAAATTATGAAAATTGCTTCCAATCTTCTGCTTAATTAAATAAAAACAAGTTTTTTTTAACTGCAAGTAAGGAGCGAAATTAAAACTTAAAACGAACAGAGATTATTCCGTATATGAAAGGGGTTTTCCCCTCCGAAATGTTCCACTCTTTACGCTAAAGTTTGACTCTTTGTCACAACTCTATTTTTCAAACAATAAAAAAACTTTAGCGTAAAGAGCAAGACGTGCCAGAGGGGAGAACCCCTTTCATGTACGGAATAATTTCTGTTCGTTTTAAGTTTTAATGTCGCTCCTTGCTTGCAGTTAAATTTTTTTTTTTATTTAATTTCTGAACGTTTTTGAATTAATGAATATTTTGATTTTGGCTCACCGAACATGAATAATTAAAACGAAATTTGTATTTTTTTTTGTTGCTAAATGGCTTTCTCATAGTTTTGATTGAACAATTTTGATAAAAAAGGGGTGTGGGGGGGGCCTAGTTGCACACCTGTTTTCGGTTGATTTAAAATGCAACTTGATTTTTTTTATTTTTTGTACGAACGTTTTTGTTAGCAATAAACATGCGTACATTCCGAATTAACTTACGTAACAAACTTCTATATTTGTGCATTTTTATTACGTATATGAGGGGTTTGCCCCCTCGTCAATACCTCGCTCTTTACAATAAAGCTAGAATTTTATCCCAAATCTTTAAGAATGGCCGCTGAATCACAAAGGCCGCTGAATAAATGGTTGAAATTACTAAAAATACTTTAGTGTAAAGAGCATGGTATTGTAAAGGAGACTAACCCGCTTATATACGTGATATCTTATTTTCGTTTTAAATTTTAATGCTACTCATTACTTCCAGGTGAAAAAGTTTTTTATTTATTTCCTCACTGTTTTTTTTTAATAATACTAGAAAATCCTGCACCCCTTCATGGAAATTTTCTTCCCTCATCATTAATTCCTCCATGGAAAGATACTCCCACGTAACCCTCTCCCCCCGACTCACCCCCAACCCAACGCGAAAGAATTCCCCTGAAAACGTCTGTACACTTCAGAAGAACCATTACTATAGGTAAACAATGGTCAAAGTTTGTAACTTGCATCCCCTCCCCCGGGGATTGTGTAGGACTAAGTCTTCCCCAAAGACATAGTTAATAGGTTTTCGACTAAGTTGAACAGAAGGGCTATCTCAAAATTTGATCCGGTGACTTTGGGGATAAATTGTGTGTGGGAGGGGCCCTAGGTGCCCTCCAATTTTTTTTGGTCACTTAAAAAGGGCACTAAAACTTTTAATTTCTGTTAGAATGAGCCCTCTCATGATATTTTAGGACCACTGGGTCGATACGATCGCCCCTGGGAAAAAAAAACAACAAACAAATGAACACGCACCCATGATCTGTCTTCTGGTAAAAAAAATACGAAATTCCATATTTTTGTAGATAGGAGCTTGAAATTATTACACTAGGGTTCTCTGATACGCTGAATGTGATGGTGTGATTTTTGTTAAGATTCTATGAATTTTAGGGGGTGTTTCTCTCTATTTTCCAAAATAAGGCAATTTTCTCAGGCTCGTAACTTCTGATGACAAAGACTAAATTTGATGAAAGTTATATATTTCAAATCAGCATAAAAATCTGATTCTTGTGATGTATCTTTTAGTATCAAAATTCCGTTTTTTATAGTTTCGTTTACTATTGAGCCGGGTCGCTCCTTGCTACAGTTCGTTATCACGAACTGTTTGATTATTATTTGAATAAGCTGGGTGAGTCCTGTTTTTTTCATTCGAAAAAAGTGTATTAAATCAAAAAGTGTAAAAAATGGTAACTTCTTTTATATATTTTCTAGTAACTAAATATTGTGTCAATGTGAGTCCTATTTTAGTTATGAATTGATGTGATGTCCAATCATGCCTTATAAGAAAAAAACAGTCGGAGAGTTTATGTCTATATTAGTCCACTTTGGTTTTCAAAAGCTGTCGCATGAAAACAGTCAATAGGAAAAAAGGTTGTAATTTCTCTTTTTTGTGTCTTTACTAAAAATATTATATGAAAAAGGAACATTATTAATTTTTCAGGTGCAAATATTTTGAGCCATATGCTGGTGCTCTGTATGTTTTAGCCTTGCCTGCTGGAGCGGGGTAAGATGGAGGTTTATATGATGGTCCTGTGTAAGTGGGTTTATATGCCGGCCTGTAATCATATTTTGGTTCTCCCAAATACCTTGCTTCCCGATTCCAAATTGATTCATTGTGGAAAATAATTTCGCCGGTTTACTATACCCAAGCGCGTAATAAGCCTTGTTTCATTCAATCCCAAATAAAGTATTTATTCATATAATTAATTCGTCAAAACACATATTTTAACTTTCTTTGTTAATTATGTCCAGACAGGTATATTAATATAAGATGCTGGATAGATTATGCTAATGAATTATCTCTTGTAGATAGATATTCATAGATAGATAGATTTTTGTTTCATACAAATATAAACAAGCAAAAACAATTAAATAAAGCCAACAGGAATCTAAGCTCGAAAGAAGGCTATTAGTTGTTACATTAG